>NW_028321917.1:1502682-1803219 GCF_036245765.1 Copidosoma floridanum | reverse complement strand
AAAATGCAATAGAGGACAATCACAAAGAAATCTCACAAAACCCGTTTGTAAATACTACAGCCAAATGGGTTGATAACGGAGGACCCCTGAGCATGAATCACAACTTGGCACAAGACGGGTTTCCCTAAACCCCGTACTACAGTCAAGATATCCAATACGGTATAGATGTAAAAGGTAATAGTCACATTTAGAAGGTACCAAAAATAAATTACGACAACCCTTCGGCTCCGTTCGGCTGCCTAATAAGCAGAAAAATAAACAAACAAGCCTACTTCAGGGCATGGGAAATAATTTTTACAATATTGGCAAACAGCTAGTCTAATATGTGGTCAAACTAACAGAAGAATGAGTCACAAACAATCCAGTGGTCTAATTTTAACAGGATTAACCATATTTATAGCAAAGCAAACGGGATACCATTATTTTATGGAGATCCTATACAATTACCATTATTCAAAGAAATGGTAAGAATGGCGAAAGTGGTAATAGCTTTAGAATATAAGAAATATTTTATTGGTACGTTTGCTAATAGGTTGAGAGGTCAAGTGGCAGCTCAATTTTGAATACATCTCTCTCTCTCTCTCTCTTTTTTAAACACAGTAAACAAGTTTTCACTCGCACTATCATACCAGTTTTAAAATTGGGAAGGCACAGATATACTGCTCACGCAACTTAAAATGCCAACTCAGCGAAATGACGAGACAATCATTCAATATTGTAGTCGAGTGCAACGATTACATTATAGGATAATGATGTTGCATGATGCTAACCCACACTTGTATCGACTTCAAAAAATTGAGTTAAAAGAAACTGCTGATAACCAAGTGGCAAAGCAACTTGTATTCAGCCTTAAGGTGCCATACAAATGGAATGTTGCGAGTCTTAAAACTACAACATTAGAAGAAGCCATTGAGGAGGCTTTAGACATAGATAGCGAGCTGAGTTTTCGCCAAGAAACACAGCGAGCATACGGGGCATTAACTATAAAAGAGAATTATTTCGGTAATAGGGGTACAAGTATAGGTATAGTAGCAAACAACGATGCACCAGTAGATAGTGTGTACACAGAAATCGAATGGAGGGGTTGGATAAGAGTAATAAATGGTGCTTATATTGTAGAGAACGCAACAAACACTTTACTAGTAAATGCAGAAAGCTATTGATAACGAAAAATCTTATTAGATCCTAATCTTCTTGTAAATTTTAATAGGAAGAAACAACAAAATAATTCAAGCCTTTTTTATAAGAATTAAAACATTAAACGGTTTATTTAAAAGAAGGTACAGAAGAGAAATAATCGCAAGCCACGGCACCGATAGGCTGGTAAAAGTGAACAAAAACGCATACAGCACTCGTCTATCTCTCTATCTCACAAGAAAAAGCACTCTCTCACATTTTCCAGCTTGGTACAACGCACAACCGTTCGAGTGGACTCACTGTTAGAGTGAGTCGATAGACAACACCGTGAAGCACTTAGCACTGAACAGTCTCATATTACTTGTATATTTGCTCACATACCTAGCACAACCTTCGCATACAGATATTTTTGATCTCCTACATAGATAATTAATTAAGTTATCTAGAAAATTGCTAACAATCGGCCATCCTTATTAGTTTGGTCCCTCAAACTTAGTACAAAAAGAGTAACATTAACAGAGATTAAATATAGGACTTCAGTTTTAATTAGCAAGTTATTTTTTTTTTTTTTTCCTACTCAGCCTAAACAAAATCATTAAACCTTTAATGCCTTGTTACATTTTTCTTTGGTCGATCATGAACGTTATATTTTGAAGTTTTTTTGAAACAATTTTTCTGAGAAACTAAGTCATTTGATGGAAAAATAACGGATTCGCTTTCCTTTAAATTATTGTCATTCCATTCACTCAAATCTTCTCCCTCAAGAAGCAAATTACCTGACCAGATTTTTTAACTGAGAAGCGTATGCTGTAGTTTCATAATTACGCCGTCGAGGTTCATCTTAATATTTGACTCTATAAGGGTCACTAGAACCTACACCCAAAATTTTCATCGGTCCAAAAATGACGGTTGTAATTTTGCAGTATAGCCACAACTTACAGGAGCTGTTTCCATGTAAACTATGTCTCTGACTTTATATTCCAGCGCTTTTCGACGATTTTTATCAAAGCTCTTTTTGTATTGGATCTGTGAAGCTAAAATATTTTCTCGAATTTTGCTGTTTACATATGTCAGATTAACATAAGATTCACAACGTTTGGTCGAAACCCGCTAATTTTCCTCGGCAAATAATCCAACAAAACATTCGAACCGAGTTTTACCCATGGCCACACTAGTAGTAGAATTTAAATCTCACTCAACTCGCTTTATCGATCCATCCCAAGTTTGTTCTTCGTCTTCCACAACGATTTTTAAGGCCGGAATTAAGGTTCAATTTAAGCATTCAATTAGACCGTTGGCCTGAGGATGCCTTGAGAAATTCAAAGTGTGTTTAATTCTATGAGTTACACAAAACTCTTGAAAAAAATGCGAGATAAAGCAAGTACCTTTATCAGAAATTATCTTCCTCGGGGTGCTAAAACAAGCATTAAACTCTTTAAATTTCTTTACTGTTATTTTTTTAGAAACACTAGTAACAAGCTCATGAACAGTGAAACGAGTTAGGTTGTCAATAATCTCAAGAATATGAGTTCTATAACTAGTCTACGAAGGAAACGGACCTACGTGGTCTACGTGCACAATTTCAAACGGGTGGCACCCTGGTGGAATGGGATACAATTCTCCTTCTCTTCGCCCGGATTTGAATTTTGCCAAAATACATGGTAAACAATTTTTCATACGTGTTTGCACAGACTGTCACAAACTCGGGAAATAATAGTAATCAGAAATTTTTTCACCATTTTGTCCAGACCAAAATGACTTGAAACGTCATGGCTTCTAATTACTAGTAACTTCCACATTGCCTTAGGTACTATGTACAAATCACACAAGTTTTCATCTTTAGGAACTTTCTTACATAACAAACCATTTCGCAAAACAAAGTATATAATTTTATTATCTTTATGTGGGGCTCTATCATCTTTTTTTTTTGTAAAATTTTACAAATTTCTGTAAGATTGGGATCAGAGCGCTGAAACATCAAGACTTCGTTTTCATATGCATCAATCATTAAAATGTTTAAATGTTAATAAACTGTCTTTTTCTTAGCTCTTTCTATCACAGGCCTTTTTAAATAACCTGAGGATAAATCTAAAACAGTTAAAAAATGGGCATTGTGTAACCTATCAAAAAGATCATCAAAATTTGGAATTGGAAAAGAAACAGCTTTAGTCAGTTCGTTCAATTTTTTATCATCGATAACCATTCGAGGAGGCCCGTCCTTCTTCCTTACTTAAAACGCAGGGCTTGTGTACGCAGAATTCGTTTCTGAAACAATCTCGACTCGATTGTATTCGTTAACAATGGCTTCTAAATCATCTCTATCTTTTGCGTTCAATCTATACGGCTAAGAAGAAGTTATCTTGTCCTTTTCAAGCTTGACATCGATTGTAACCTTATCCAATAGTCTAATTTATTTTAGACTCTGAGTTATGCATTGGCAATATTTATTAAAAAGAGCCACTAACTCAATTTTTATTTCCACAGTAATCTCATCACCGACCACAATTTTACTTGCATCAATTATTTTACGCCCTTCATGAACACAATTAATTGGTTCATAGAATCAATCGTACTCCCCACCTTACTGCCAACATTAATCGATTTGCGTGAATTACTTAAATTTTCTACTAGCAAGAAAACAATTGAATTATCGAGTTTTACATTTATTAAGTTTACAACACCCGGCTCCAGAGCTGCACGTTCAGTGAACAAAGGTTTAATCGAATTTGTTTCTAAAATTTCGTGCTCGAGGTCAGAAAATTTCAACTCAGAGCCAACACGCAAATAACTGATATTATCAGTTTCGGTCAGAGACAGACCTAAAATAATGTCATACTGCTGGACACAATCACATCACGGGAACCTAAACTACGTAATTTTAGATTTTCTAATTATAAAGTTTCATTAGTTAATCCAGTAGATTCCACCGTAGTATTGCTAAATGCGAATTATAAAGCTAGCCAAAACGGTACGCACGCTTGCATCCATATCGACTTGAGCTATCACTTTCCTTGATCCGACAAATATATAAAGAACAAATTTACAAATAGAACCAACACAAAGCAAATTGAATAATATTAACTTCATTCGCACCCTTTTCCTTATTCAACGGATCATCAAGATACCTTCAAGCGATGTGCCCTAGCTTTTTGCAAATATAGCGAGAAATCTCTCACACAGATTGCGATATCTCTTTCTTCTTCAATAAAAATCACTTCTTACTTCGAAGTTTACATTGAGCTTTTAAAGCTAAATATCGTTCTCTAAACTAACTTTTTCGTTACCATCCCACTTCTAAATAATTGTTAACGTAAAATCTTTTCGGATCCTAATCTTCCTGTCAACTTGAATAGAGAGGAACAACAGAGGAACTTAAGTCTCTTTTATTAGCATTAAAATATAAAATTGTTTATTTAAAAAAAATACAAAAGAGGAATAGTCGCAAGCTACTGCACTGGTAGATTGATAAAAGCGAACGTAAAGGCATACAGCGCTCATCTATCCCTCGATATCTTGCATGGACACGCCCTCTCTCACACTTGCCAGCTTGGTACGACATGCGACCACTCAATTGGACTCTCTCAGTTAGAGTGAGCCGATAGACGACACCATAAATCACTTAGCACTGAACAGCTTTCAATTATATATATATATATATATTCTCTCACATACCTAGCACAACCTTCGCATACAGATATATTTGACCTTTTACATAGATAATAAATGAAGTTATCTAGAAAATCGCTAACACCATAGCAAGATAAGCAAAGTGATAAAATAACGAACCCCGATGAACCACCCGATAAACCGTTCAAAGAATTGATCGAAAAGTAGAGACAAACAGATCCACGTATAATAATACATTATATATCACACGGCAAAAGAGACCGTATCTCAATGATTATAATGATTTCTATCAACAGCAAAGAAAATATAAGTGCGATGGTAATAAATGGCCTAATAATTACTATAATAATAATAACAGTTATTATAATAATACGTATACTAATAATAAAAATAACAATAATAATAATAATAATAATGATAATAATAATGATAATAATAATAATAAAAATAATAACAGTATTAGTAATAATAATAATACTTATAATAATAAAAACAATTATACTTATAATGATAATTATAATCAGAGAAATTATGATAACCGGAAAGAGGGTAATAATTATGATGGATATAATGATGGAAGGATGATTATCGTGACAGGCAAAATAATCAGTACTGCTACTATGATAATCACAGGGATAATAATAGGGAAATAATTATGGCAACTAAAATGTGAGGGTAAGCAACTCAAAAACTAAACATTTGAACTGTTAGCATGTTTGACGCGATCCCCAATCGATGAGCATGAATCAACAATAAATGATAAATCGCGGTTGCTCGAAATCAAGGTGTGTGAGATTTTTAAGCAAAGTACAAAAATAAAAGCGCAGTTACCCGCAAAGATCGAAGAAAAGCCTAATGCTGAAGGGAAAGAAGATACACAGCTATTTCGCACAGTAAAAGTAAATACATCTAACGTAGGACACACCACTGTCAGTAGTTTTAGAAGCCCTCATACACCTAAAAATGCTATACTTTACCCTTATACAGGCGCAAAAATCTTGATAATACAAGAGGATTTTCTAGATTCCAATATAAAAGTAAATGGCAGGGAAGAATTGAATACAAAAGGTGGGACTTACGGAGAATCCCAAACACTAGGATTGGTGAGAATACTCCTCAAAAAGCTTATGTGTGCCCTGCACGTGACTTTCCCGCAGAAGTGGAAAGCATAATAGAATAGAACATTTTTAAGTTCTGTGACGGTCAGAATGATGCTGCAGAAGATATTGTTACATTAAATGAAATCGAAAATCCAGAAAGCTTTGAAATTGTTGCGAATACAAGGCAAGTAATATATGCTGTGATGGGGTGTGCACGTGATGTGGATAAAACGCAGTCTCATCTGTCCAGATACCATCGGGGCCAAGTATCACGGTTGCAGCGTCGTCATCACTTCTCGTGACTATCTTTAATACGGTACAAGGGAAATCGGGCACACCTACAAATTAGCACTTACAAGTAATTTTACGATAAAACAAAATATTTAGAAAGAAACAAAAATATCGCAAGAGTTTACTTGAAAGTGTAAGTGTGTGTGTTTGTGTGTATGTGCACGTCGATCGTGGATGCTTGACGTGATCGCATCGCAAAAATCGTAGCATGGACAGTCGTACGCGGGCTAACGAGGGCGACTGCCCTTTACAATAAATCACTTATAGACAGGTACTTGCAGATGCTGATGCAGACTCTCGAGATCACTGAAGGGCTATGTGGTATGTACGCTGAGGCTAGTAGGCGTTCCTACTGGCAGTATTTGCAGGTCGTGATTATTGGCGTTAGCCGTTATTCAACCTCCTGGTAGGGAGGGTGTGCCACCTCTCATAGAACTCGTAGCTCAGTGGATGATGTTAGTGTACTCCTGGGTCGCTTGCTCTTACAGCAGTCAGTTCAAATTGAGGTGAACACTCCAGCATGGCACACACAGGGAAAACGCTGGAAAAGCACGCACTTAATGAAATCTGCAATAGCATTACCAAAACCAAAATCGAAAACAAAGCATTTCTTGTGGAAAACATAAGCCTCACGCACGTTTGTAGGATTAAGTTTATCTGGAGTTCTCTCGGCCTTTTCTTGTTCTCTCCTTTTTTCCCTTACCCCTTTCTAACCTATACCCTTTAACTAAATTCCCTCTTTTCCCTACTCATCTAAACTACCGGAGAAAGCCCACAGTGTGTTACCATGATAATGCATATGGTAAGCTGTTAGAATATAAGTAATATTATGTTAGATGTACAAGCAGTGACATCTATTTTGCGGAATAAATACTATGAGTAAAAGATGATATGTGTATATACACTTCACAGTGATACAGTGCAGACAGACAGAACATGAGCGTTGCCGCTTACGCACGCTCTCGTAGAGTCTGTCGATATTATGAGAGGAGATCTTGTAATCTTTCACGTGTTGTTTCGGCAGCCATGATAATCAACAACTACAGGTCGAAGTGAAAATGTCAATCCAACACTTACGAAATAAAATGATAGTGTCCATCCAACACTAATTAGAAATTTAAGAAATAACAAGAAAGATACTAATAATATAGAAAATTCTAGAAGATTCAAACAAATAAGAAAAAAAAACCAAAATGGCGGATGCAGTGAGAATTCCAGTCTTTGATGGGAAAGATTTTGAGAGTTGGAATAGAAGAATTACGATGATTCTAAGATTAAAGTAATGCGATGTAGTATCCACGAGAGCCATGGCAAGGGTGGATAAAGAAGAAGAGTGGATCGAAAAGGACTCGAAGGTGATCAATGTAATATGTAGTAGAATTTCAAATGATCAATTGCAGTTCATATAACATAAATAACATAACAGTAATTTTGCAAGTGAGAGAGGTGTTTCTATTAAACTGTGTCCACCTTATGTACATAAATTAAGTGGAACGGCAAAAAAATATCATAGGGATATTATGTATGTCTGGCTGTTCATTAAAGAAAGCAAGGTTTCATAATTGATTTTGGCGAAAAATAGGTAAAGCAGCAGCTTATTTTAAAAATAGAATTACCACTAATACTGTTGAAAAAATAAAATACCTTTTAAAACTGTGTTTCGAGAAAAGCCTAGTAGCAAATTCATGAAAGTAGAGTTTTTAAAAAAATACGAGAGATAAAAAGACATTCAAAATGGGACAAAAAAGCAGGTTTGGGAATGTTGTTAAGTTATAAAAATGTTGGTTATAGAGCTCTGATAAATAATAAAATGGATGTGACAAGACACGTTGATATCATTGAAGATGGCAGAGATTGTATTGGTTTGAAATCAGAAAATGACATAGTAAAAATTAGTTTAAATGTAAACTAAGTTTAAATTGCAAATGGCAATTTAAATACAAACAGAAGTGATAAAAAAAAAATTTGAATTTCAAATGGTCTACTAGAAGAAAAAGAATGCCTGATAGATACAGAGATGAAAATTTTGTACATCGTAGTATTATTTATGTAAATTATACAAATGCTGAGACACTTATTTTTTGTAATGATGCAATGAATTGTATGAGTCTTAAAAGTGGAAAAGAGCAATGGATAAGGAAATGTATTGTTGAAACAAAAACAAGACTTCGATTTCTGTAAATAAACCAAATGGTAAAAAGATTTTAGATTGAAAATAGGTTTATACTAAAAAGGCTACTGATATTTTTGAGGCTAGATTAGCTATTCACCAGTTGCAAGAATACAAACTTTAAAAATTTTACTTTCTTATTGTTGTCAAAATAATTTAATTATTGAACAGATGAATGTCAAAACAGCGTTTTTGAATGGAAAGGTCAAATCTGAAGTATATGTGAAATAGCCATAAGACTATAATGATGGCTCTAAGAAAATAATAAAATTAGGTAAAGTGTTGTATGGATTAAGAGAAAGCTCAAGAGCTTGATCAAATGATAATGTATACTTAATTTTTTTAGTGGATCACTTATTATTTTGTTTTAAAAATAGTAAAAAATTAAAAATTGTTAAAAAATTATTACTTAAAAGATTTAATATAAAAGATTAATATGACTACCCGATCGAAAATATAAGCTCGGTGATATCTCGGGCCTACCTTAGCAGCCGAGGTAACCTACATTGGCACAAGCTTTGCTTTCGTATAGTGTCTTATGAACACTGAGAACAAATCTGTGCATCTATTGCATTGGCGAGTGTAAGTACTACACAGAACACTAGTGAATTCAGTGATCACAGGGACCTGTGCAAATCTTACACAGGTCGGTGTAGTTATGTCCCCTTGACTGTGTAATAGATGCGCCAACTATACTGCGCAACTACTAACAGCTTGACCGGTATACATTGGCTGCTCTTGTGTATAGCTGTGCATAACAAGTCTTGCTCTCGCATTACGTGCATGCACTGATGCATTTTTCATGCAGTTAACTTATTATGATAAATTTTTAATAATCTAAAGGATAGTGATAAGAGGTACGGCTATGGATCAGTTTTTTCAAAAATATGGATTTTCCCAAGAAGTCAAACGGGAATTTGAAGGTAGGTTAGGTTACATGCACATATAGGGTACGTTTTTTTAGTAGTCGGTCGGTCGATCGGTCGGTCCATTTTCTCAAGAAAGTACACCTATATTTACTATGTATACCGATATAGGGTACGTTTTTTTTGTAGTCAGTCAGTCTGATTCCTCTAGAATGTACATCTGTATACATAGTAAATATAGGTATACTTTCTTGAGGAAATGGACCAACCGATCAACCAACCGGCTACTAAAAGAATATACCCATGGACGCAACTGTTCTTCGGCGCTCACGGTGCAAAACGCGTACCGCCAGACCTCTGCATCTTTTGCACAGGTCAGGTACTCTGGTCACACAGGTTCTGCGCTCCGTCTGCTCTGTTACATTAGTACAGCAGACTTGCTGGGTGTGGCGCTGCGATTGCACAGATTTTTTCTTAGTGTATCGATGAAATGCGGGGCTAGCTCGGATCTAGGTTGGGAGCCAACGTAGAGAAATGAGTGCAGGAAATATAATAAACAACTATTGTACTACCAAACTAAAGTAATTTTTTTTTTTACTAAAATAGTGGACTGATTATGTTATTCAATTGTATTAAATATTGTAAGTTTATTTAATTATTAATTAATTTCAGCTACATAAAAATGCTCTTTACTATCTCTAACCACTTTTCTTCCGTTCCACTCCTTGGAACGTAGAAAGACAGTTTGAATAATAGACAAAACCATTTTTACAAGCTTAACAACTTTTCATAATTAGGTTATATCATTTGATAAAATACGATACTCCAAACTCAAACTGCTCCAATACATGCACACGTCTATTTTGTAAGATCATGATTGTACACTTAAGTCACTAAATTTATCACAACGATGAGAAATATAACCTGTAAAGTGACAGTAAGTCTTTGTTATATTATGGGTGACGAGGCATCATTGTACGTGTGCAGACATATTGTTCCGATAGATATAAAATTATAAAGTGCCTTGAGTGTTTGTATGTATGCACATACGTATAAGAGAAAGTGAGACAAAACTTACATAACTTGGTTCCCTGGCTAGCGCCAACCTCACGCCGCATTTTATATTCCAAAAATTTGATGTTGGCCCAACCATGGCAGCCTACCTTGGCTGAATCTTGCGAGCTTGGTAGCCAAGCTTACATTTCCGATCGGGTATGACTATGAAAACGAAAAAATGACTTTTGATAAGAAAAACTATATTGAAACATTAGCAAAGAAACATAATATTATGTATTTTAAATTGTATATAACTTCTATGGAACAAAATTTAAGACTGGAACCTGTGAAATCAGCATGTGATGAAATGAAGTACATAAATTTAATCGAAGCTCTTTTGTACATAGTTCAGGAACTAGACCTGACATTAGTTTCAGTGTTGATCAAAGAAGAATTTTAAAATGATTATATGAACAAAAGATTTTTAGTTAATGTTTAAAAAGAATTCACTTATAAGTACTGATGCCGATTTGGCAGGAGATATTATTGATAGAAAATGAAAGACAGGTTATGATATACGAATGTCTGGAAACTTAATTGATTGGAAATCTAAGAAGCAAAATAGTGCGACAAAATCCTCGGCATCAGCTGAGTTTGTGTAGCTGCCGTTATCCAGAAACTCAGCCAGAGAACGGGCTCGCTCCCTTGCCAGCCATCACCATGAGGAGGTGCCCTGGATACAGACATACAAGAAACAAAACTGTAGGGAATATGACGCATGTAACTTGAATTTTGTAAAATCTTAGCCATGGAAGATTAAGTGACACTGTTTCGTAATATGCCACAACTATAGTGGCTATCGAAATAAATAGA
The DNA here is from genome assembly GCF_036245765.1 of Copidosoma floridanum. Classification (NCBI taxonomy): domain Eukaryota; kingdom Metazoa; phylum Arthropoda; class Insecta; order Hymenoptera; family Encyrtidae; genus Copidosoma; species Copidosoma floridanum. The sequence continues at coordinate 1,792,159 of NW_028321917.1, read as the reverse complement.
AGTCTCCTTCACGTCTTGCTGTAATACTTTTAAAGTATTTTTGAAGATTGCGGACCAACCCTGTCGTAATGGTATGTAACCGACTTTGGATTCAGATTCAGTGACCCCGAAAATATACAGTAATCATAGTCAGACCCCGAGACAGAACTTCTTGTGTGGCTGTGTAGTTAGAGTTATATTGTTATAGAGTTGCCGGGTTATGGTTTTATGGTATAATAATGTTATTAGGTTCCAAGGTAATAAATAAATATGTTTTAGAAGTTAATTATTTAAGTTATACAGTTACATACATTTAATATTGCGAAAAATCCTTATTTGCTAGGTTCTTTGACGTTATGGAGGTATGTCATCACAACAATATAGGGTCATGGGGTCATAAACTTATAGTATTATTGGTGAATGGATTTTAAGAGTTGACGTCTTAAGTTATAGAGATGTATAGAATAATTATTGCTGAAAATCCTTATTTTCTGGGTTTTTTTAGGTTATGGCTAAGGCCTGACATGCTAGAGTTATACCAACCTTGGATTTAGATTCATTGACCCCGAAAACATACAGTATATATAGCCAGACCCCTTGGCCAAAGTTTCTTCTTGTGCGGCTGTGTAATATATGAATAAAGATATAGTTTTTAGAAAAAGATTTATATTAAATATCCCACTGCCGTGTAATAAAAGTCATAGAACGATTTTGGGAACCAAGATATTTAGTAGTGAGGTAAGGATTAAATTAATATTTCGATAATTAATTAACAAAAAATTTAAAAAGTTCCAAGTTTTTGTATAATAGATTACTATTAGATAAACATTATACTTAAAAATGGATTACATTTTGTTTTATTAATAAAATAAAAATGAAAGGTCAAGTATAAGTAAAAGTGTGTGTGTAGGTACTGTTTGCGCCGGGAAGTAATGCTAGCATGACAATTGTCGCGAGTAGAAATCGGGATCAGCAGGTTGATAAATCGTCACGTTGCTTAAAAAAATTTACAAATTTATTAACAGAAAATTACTTACAAATGCTTGCTGTGAGAGAAACGTTCCCAACAGCGGCCGTAAGCTGACTGACTGTTGCGCAGAACAGTTAAATTTAAATGTCTCAAGTATTTTGGGCCTGTACATTGAAATAATACAGTGAAAATAGCTAGCGGTCAAGAAAGAACATAAAGATTAGCTTAATACAGGCGAAACTCTTTGTTTTGATTTTGCACGTGAAGAGATAGTAGAAATAAGAAAAGCGTTACTATTGTAAGAGAGAGAATTTTGATATAAATGTAACGCAATGAATATAACTCGTTAACTGAACAGGTACATTCATATGAAAGTTACATCCTAAGTTGATACAGACAAGTGATACTACAAGCTTACACAAAATTGATCCAGCACATTTATACATAATATAACGGGTATATACATAAGTTCACATTACTTTACCTCTCTGCGTGCTTAGCAAGTGAACCCTTTACGACCAAATAAACATTAAATATAATGAATAACTATTAAATAAAAAATAAATATTTTTTATACAAGATAACATTTAAATATTGACATTTTCATTAAATGACTGACGACTATTTTTTAATTATATAAAGTTAAGTACAAAAAGTGGCATAATTTAGAAATAAAGCAATGCATAACAACATAACTTGAAAAATCTTTAAAAAAATGCTATCTTTGTAATTCTCAAAATAATGGTTTCGTAAATTGATAATGTTTTTGAATAGGCTAGTACCATAATGCTTTCTTTTAATTCAAAATAATTTTTTGTGCGTCTCTAGTTGACAAAATCATAAAAATTGTTTTACAGAAGATTTTGATATAAATCACAGAAATAGTAAGCTCTTTTGTATTAATATAATTTTTAAATTAGAAGATGAGCTTTGACACTCGTTGAACGTATTAATATCTAAAATATATGCTTTATAGCAAAAAACACAGTGAAAATACCTAGCAGTCAAGAAAGAATAAACATTAGCTTAATACAGGCGAAACTCTTTGTTTTGATTTTGCACGTAGAGAGATAGTAGAAATAAGAAAAGCGTTACTATTGTAAGAGAGAGAATTTTGATATAAATGTAACGCAATGAATATAACTCGTTAACTGAACAGGTACATTCATATGAAAGTTACATCCTAAGTTGATACAGACAAGTGATACTACAAGCTTACACAAAATTGATCCGGCACATTTATACATAATATAACAGGTATATACATAAGTTCACATTACTTTACCTCTCTGCGTGCTTAGCAAGTGAACCCTTTACGACCAAATAAACATTAAATATAATGAATAGTTATTAAATAAAAAATAAATATTTTTTATACAAGACAACATTTAAATATTGACATTTTCATTAAATGACCGACGACTATTTTTTATTTATATAAAGTTAAGTACAAAAAGTGGCATTATTTAGAAATAAAGCAATGCATAACAACATAACTTGAAAAATCTTTAAAAAAATGCTATCTTTGTAATTCTCAAAATAATGGTTTCGTAAATTGATAATGTTTTTGAATAGGCTAGTACCATAATGCTTTCTTTTAAGTCAAAATAATTTTTTGTGCGTCTCTAGTTGACAAAATCATAAAAATTGTTTTACAGAAGATTTTGATATAAATCACAGAAATAGTAAGCTGTTTTGTATTAATATAATTTTTAAATTAGAAGATGAGCTTTGACACTCGTTGAACGTATTAATATCTAAAATATATGCTTTATAGCAAAAAACACAGTGAAAATACCTAGCAGTCAAGAAAGAATAAACATTAGCTTAATACAGGCGAAACTCTTTGTTTTGATTTTGCACGTGAAGAGATAGTAGAAATAAGAAAAACAATACTATTGTAAGAGAGAGAATTTTGATATAAATGTTACGCAATGAATATAACTTGTAAACTAAACATACCGCCCCCTATTACGTGAGTGAATAAAATGGAGTATCAATGAATAATTTATGTTAAAAAAAGAAAAAAAAACAAAGGTCTTTCTCTAAGTCACTTAATAAGAAAGAAGCATTAGCGATAAGTATGCATGTACAGGACCAGAGAGCGCTCAGCTGAAGATAGTGCACTAGGCTAGAGGTATTCCTGCCAGTCCAATTCGTAAGCCTTCTTGCAGCACTTGGGGAAGTACATCGGTTTCGAGCAGCAACTCGATCTCCACAGTGTTCTCACGAAAGTCGTCAGCCAACTCTAGGCCTTGCAGATTGTTTCAACTGCTGGAAAGCTTCAGTAAGCCAGGTCTGTATTTGCTGATCAGTGAAAGAACTAAGGCATCGAGTATTAGCTTCGCGTCACTGCCATTGGTCGAAGTAAGAGTGAGGCTAGATTACCCGTAAACTTGCGGACCTTTGGTACCGCCAACGCCGGTAATCTCGTGAGTTGTAGCTTTTCTCGAAAGCTTGAGATTTTTTAGCAAGCTTTTTGTGACGAACGACTGCTGTGAGCTGCTGTCCAGTACAGCACGTGCCACGTGTGTGCGACCGTCGGGACCTTGCGTCTTGACTAAGACAGTAGGGAGCAATATAGAGTTAACTGACGAAGCAAGCCCGTTGCAATTGATGCGGCATCCTTTGTCGAGCGCCACTGGCCAAGCAGATGCTGATAAGTGCACAGACCTTGCAGCATGGGTAAGCTTGTGCATACCCAAGCAGTTTATGGACAGGCCCTTAGCTTTAATGACTTGCTTTCTTTCTTGCGGACTTTTGACGTTAAATTCAATGCAGTGCATGATAAAATGCTCACCTTTGCACAGGCGACATTTCTCGCTGACGCTGTTGTGCGCGAAGGCAGAGTTGATTCCGGCCTTCTTGCTAGTCAATATCTCTGCAGTGGCGTCAACAATCTCAAGCGGTGAAGTGCATTTCTTGATGAAGAGCTTCATCGCAGCAAAGATAGAAGGTTTGGTGGTAGCGCTCTGCAAGGACTCCCATTCTCGCAGAGCCCGTGCGTCAAGCTTCCGGATGATGAGCACCACCACCAGGTCGTCCCAATGAGCAGTAGGAGGGTATAGATGTTTAAGTGCAGCTATGGCATTTACAGTGCTATTGAGCAATACTTTAAGCTTTTTTGCAGAATCTGATGCAGTTGGCACGGAAAGCAAATCCCTGGTTAATGCTGAGATCAAGCATCGCTTGCTTGTGTAGTGGTCATCAAGCATCTTCCATGCGGCTTCAAAGTTTGCATCGATTGTTTGCACCGTACGCAGCATTTCCGCTGCTTGGCCCTCGACATGTGTCTTCAGGTGCACCAACTTCTTAACGTTGCTTAGCCGAGAATCACGCACGACGATAGCCCCAAACAGATCTTTGAATTCTAGCCAGTCTGAATACTTGCCGTAAAAAGTTGGTACAGCTATTGGTGGGAGACCTCTTGGTGCAACCAAGGGCACCATTTTGTCTATTTTCTGGTAGCGCAGAAAGCTTCTGTAGCTCCTCAGAAAGAAGTACAGCTGAATCGAGATAGGCCTCCTCTGTAGCACTATAGTTATCACCTTTAAAATAGCTTGTTTTTTCAGCATCGTCTTGAAGTGCGAGAATTGAGTCGTAATTAATTTCAAAGATATCCCAACTAGCTTTTAACTGATCTAAGCATCCTCAAATTAAAGTACGTGTAACTTTTTCCTCGTCCAGCTTATCAGATTCACGTGTGCGTTGCTGACTTGCTGGAGCAACTCGCCTTGTTTTTCGAAAAGCAGTTTCAAGCCCGACCACATGGCAAATATAATACTGCCGTGAAGCTCGTGTGAAAAATAAACCAAAGTGCGTCGAAGTTAACAACTGCTTGCCTTGACGATTCAGTGACGGAAGTCTCCCGAACTGCACTCGAACTCGTGAAGTCTTTCACGAGCACATGCACACAACACGCCAAGCACCAAACAGGTCACAGTCGAACTTGGAGTCAGCACATGTTACAAGTCCTGGTCCTACACCAACAGTTAAATTGTCCCCAGAACCACGCTCTGCTACAAAATTTTTGTAGTGGAAAGTAATGCTAGGATGACAGTTGTCGCAAGTAGGAATTAGGATCAGTGGATTGATAAGTCGTCACGTTGCTTAAAACTATTTACAAATTTATTAACAGAAAATTACTTACAAATGCTCGCTGTTAGAGAAACGTTCCGAACAGCGGCCGTAAGCTGACTGACTGTTGCGCAGAACAGTTAAATTTAAATGTCTCAAGCATTTTGGGCCTGTACATTGAAATAATACAGTGAAAATAGCTAGCGGTCAAGAAAGGATAAACATTAGCTTAATACAGGCGAAACTCTTTGTTTTGATTTTGCACGTGAAGAGATAGTAGGAATAAGAAAAGCGTTACTATTGTAAGAGAGAGAATTTTGATATAAATGTAACGCAATGAATATAACTCGTTAACTGAACAGGTACATTCATATGAAAGTTACATCCTAAGTTGATACAGACAAGTGATACTACAAGCTTACACAAAATTGATCCGGCACATTTATACATAATATAACGGGTATATACATAAGTTCACATTACTTTACCTCTCTGCGTGCTTAGCAAGCGAACCCTTTACGACCAAATAAACATTAAATATAATGAATAACTATCAAATAAAAAATAAATAATTTTTATACAAGATAACATTTAAATATTGACATTTTCATTAAATGACCGACGACTATTTTTTATTTATATAAAGTTTAGTACAAAAAGTGGCACTATTTAGAAATAAAGCAATGCATAACAACATAACTTGAAAAATCTTTAAAAAAATGCTATCTTTGTAATTCTCAAAATAATGGTTTCGTAAATTGATAATGTTTTTGAATAGGCTAGTACCATAATGCGTTCTTTTAAGTCAAAATAATTTTTTGTGCGTCTCTAGTTGACAAAATCATAAAAATTGTTTTACAGAAGATTTTGATATAAATCACAGAAATAGTAAGCTCTTTTGTATTAATAAAATTATTAAATTAGAAGATGAGCTTTGACACTCGTTGAACGTATTAATATCTAAAATATATGCTTTATAGCAATAAACATGCTTAATAAAAAGACTATAGTAATAACTTGCTATCGATGTTTATTTTGTGTATCGTTCATTTAATGAAAAAGTAATCAGGAAATATTTTTAATGTTTTGTGTAAGCAGAATAAAAAAACTTTAATCACAGGTGGTCGTGGATGATCTGGCAAAAACGTTTTTATAAAAACCTAAAATTATTATTTTTTGCTCACCTTCTTGAAAGTATGAGCCTTCATAGTATCCTTACGCTCCAGACAGCGTAACTTTTTAGAAGCTTTCAGCTCGATTGACCATGTCCTAACGGCATCCACTATCGTCATGCGTGCAAGTCAACATTTTATGATGGAGTTTCACCTTTTTCTTCTGGCTTGTCTTGGTTATGTTTGAATGGATTTTCTTAAACAAAAAATTAAGAGATTGTTAAGTAAAATCAATTAAAAATTAGTAGTAAGATGATGAATACTTTTTATTTTTTTTATTTTTTCAATTAATATTCTTTTCTTCATTTTGTTTTTGTATGAAAATACTTAACCTCTCAAGTCATAACCATAACTGACTTAGCAGTAGAAACCGAGTATTACGTACCTACTTTTGCGTACCTATTAATATGAAAAAAAAAATATAATCTATGAAATAGGCTACAGTTATTAAGTAAGGTATTAAATTACTGTAATAAGCGAACCACTATTAAAAAAGAAAACCAAAACAAAGAAAACATTAAGCTTTCTTGACCTAAAGATTTATATCAACTACGCTTTTTTATTCCAAATAACTTATTACTGTTTCATAAAACAATTGTTTTTTTTTTCAATTTATCAAAGATTTTAAACACAGCCAAAATAAGAACAAAGTTCTTAAACCATGAATCACTGTTAATACAAAAATCCATCTTTATTATCATCTATTTTATCCATTTTTTTTGCCTTAGCATTTTCCATGACAACTGAAGAATCTAAAGTTAGAAACAAAAGGTTGAACGTAATAGAAGTAACCTTAGATTTCAATAAAAAGAAAAAAAGAATTTTTGTCCTTGTGTAGTTAATAGGGATACTGGCAAGGTCTGCTGTATCCAAACTCCGTAAGCTTATTTATTATTTTTTAACTAAGTATAGTTTTACCATACAATACTTTTATTTGTATTTGAGTACACAACTCATAAGGAATAAATAAGAAATCAGCGTTCCATAACAATATTTCAATGTTGGTTTAAAAACTTGCTAATAAACTATACGCAAAATAAGAGGGTAGTAAGTTTTTACACTCAAAATTACGTATAATTGTTAAAAAAATTTATAGCTATTGAAGTACTATAAGTAAAAAAATAACTTTCTCTCCCTGATACCCTCCTCCTATGGTTCTCTCTATCTCTCTATCTCTCTCTTTCTGCTATTCTCTCTATCACCTGTTACCTTCCCTGTAATTCTCGACTCTGATCTCTACGCTGTACTCTCTTGGATGCCTCGTACCATGCTGCTCGCAGATATATACCTATGCAGTAAGTCTGCATAGGTGCCCATGCCCCTCCCGTTGCATCTCATTACATCCATTGCTCCTAAAAACCAGTAAATCATTGGAGGTTTCCAAAAATATGTCCTCTACACAACGATCTGGCCCTTTGTTTGTTCCCAACGCGTCGCGAGCTTATCCATCTTCTTTCTCTCTCTTACACCTACACCCAATTAACCATACCTCATACATATTCAACTTATCTTATTGCCTTCGGTTCTTCTCTCTTCTTTTGGCTCGTAGTCCGTGGCACCGAGAACACACATTAATAATGTGTCATAAAGTGATCAATATATATATATATCATTGTAAGACTCAGTAGCCATCGATGACTTGCTCAAAACAAAGGTATACAGTGACGAGATAGCCTTAGCTACCACTTCACACAGTAATATGCAACGTAGAAAACTTCTAACCTCAATCTGAGTATAGAAACAGTGATTAAATGATTGTTGAAATGTGTCTTATAAAAATGATACATGTGACATTTGGAGCAACTGATGCCCAGAAGTCAAATAAATAATTATATTAGCTTGTAAATGTTTGGATGCTGCTGATATGCAAAAATATTTATTAAAAAATAAAGTATACAATGTCATTTAGTTCCTTCTAAAATTTAAAGAATTTTTAATAAAATTAGTTTCTTCTGACCCACTTTTTTTGCTTTCTGAGCCTGTTAACATCCGCTAACCAATACTCCTCGCTTTTTTCGGGTCGTAAATGTTAGCGGATAATAGACACCCTTGACTTTTCCCAAACACAACCTATTACCATACTCACCACTAAAGTTAATTGTTGTCTCATAGCTAATGAACCACGAATTTTTGGCCAGAGTAGTAAGAAAAGTAGTAAGAAGAGTAGTACGTATCACACGGGTCGTCACGCGATAATCTCCTCCATTGGTTTACCCCCCTGGCTTTGCCAGCAACTTTACTGCTAGAAACGGATCATCGAGCTTCGTCCCTTGTAATGTGCAATACTGTTTGTCTTTTTAAGAGTTGGTGAGGAGGGGGCAAAAGAAATGTACGAGGGTAGAAAGGTGGCAAAGGGGGTGGGGGTGAGAAAGGCTAGCTACAATTTGATTAGGTTAATTTTACAGAGAAATAAAATGACTTTCGCTTTATAGGGAAGGGGGCCAGTGAGGGGATAGAGTAGGAGTGCATCACATTTATAAATATTTATACGTAAAACTTTGTATGGATAAACCAGAAATGGAAAAATGTTAAAAAATGTAAAATATACAATCAAATAGTGTGAATAAATAAATAAATATTCATCCATTCTAAAACTGAACGATTGATAAAAATTAAAATTTACATATAACTATAAAAAAAGTTTGCTACTTACACAAATTTTTTTTTAATTTTTAAAAGAATTATTAAATAACATTGTAAAATGTGTTAAGTAAGCGAATAGCTTATTAATTCAAATTTTTTGTAATCAAAACAAATTAATTAAAAACAATGAATGAGTATTTCAACTAAAAAATCTTACAGAGTACACTACAGGAAAAAGTAACAAACCTTCTTATTACAGAACCTCTCGTTATATAGTAGGAGTATTTTTTTTTAAGAACAAGTAGAAGAATAAAAGTAAAGAAATAAAATTTTCTTTCTTTACATATGTACTTCAACGTAGGTGGAGGACCAAGCGGGGTAAGGTGAGGTGGAAAGAAAAATAAAAAATTTACTTTCTTCACATGTTTTCTCTAGGTCACAATTCCAAAATCGTTGATTTACTCTGGAGCAGAACGTGCCTATACAAGTATAACTTAAAAAAATTTTTTTTTAATTATCAGTAGGTACTTGGGTACCCAAGTTTAAAGTTATAGTTTTATGACAGGCAATATATCAATTAAAATGTAGCATCTATGAAACAACATTTTAAATAATCCACTGCGATGTATCGAAGGTGGTGCAATCACTATTTGAATAAGGATGTTCAGTAACTAAATGTGACTTAAATAAATGTCTAAATATTTAATAAATAAACAATTGTGAAGAATATGCAACGAACATCAAAAAAGTTAGAAGAAAAGCTGTGGCACAAGGTGCTGCTAGGCTAGCTAGCACCAGTCTGTCCGTGTTCATTAAATCTTTTGATTGTTTCAAAGCAGCTCTTAACCCCTTCCACTAATTACATCTCTAACGCCACTTTACACTTGTTTCTATTACGTACGCTCGCACACTAATTATTAGTCACGTGTATATGCAACCGTAATATGTATCTAAAAGTCTACGAAAACATATCCTATAATACCGTTTTAGTCTAAATAGGATAGTATAACATACTAACAAATGCAGTTTAATTCAAAAAATGATCTTGTTCACAAATAAAAAAGTTTTTTTATAAAAAAACAAAATAAAAATATAGTTATTGACCCATAAATCTTTATTTTAATAAGCCAAATATAAGACATATAAAAAATTTAAAAGAAAATGAAAAATTGGATGAAAAACTATTTATTTAAAACGTAAAGTTAAATAAATTTTCATTGACATTAAAATGACTGGTAGTAAAAAGAAGGTTTAAAAAGATGAAAAAAAGTTCTTTAGGTAAATAAATAATTTATCAATTGACATGATTTAATCAAACTATATCAATCAATAAATCGTAAATAAACATTAAAATTAAAAATAAATTACGAATCACACTATAAGTAAAAGTAATGGATGCGGCTCCAGGGAAATGGGAGTGGTGGTCGATGCCATCAAGCCAAAAGTTGGCATAAAATTTAAAAAAATTTATATAGTTACATCTTGATGTCTCTAATTAAACCGAGATACGCATCATACTCTTTTATTTCAAAATAGCTCCAAAATCAGCTCTTTTTTTGGTTTTCGAAAGTTATTTCAAAAAGAATCGATTTTACAGAGAAATGTTTCAAGTAAGAAATGTTCAGGAGACAATTTTATATAGGATTTTATTGGTGTTAATAAATTAAAAAAATTTTTTTATTGCTTATTTTTAGCCCTAAAACATAGAACTGGAAAAACGGAAAAGTGAATAAAAAAATATCTTAAAGGCAATGGAATTTGATAAAAATTAGGCATTTTGTAGATAGTGGTATCTTACGAATATGCAAAGCAAATTCGCTAAAACCGTTGAAATCGCTAACCGCGAAAACTACTGAACCAATTTTGCTGAAATTTCGCACACTAATTCATGATACTTTCTAGATGGATTTAGTATAGTTTTTATCTTGAAAAATTTAATAACAATAGCAATAAATGAGCTCAAAGTTTTGCAAAAATACGCCAGCTTTTCACTTTAGTTCAGCAAAATCCGTTAAGTGTCGTCGACATAAAATCGAAGCTACCTGCAACATAATTAAATAAGTGTGGTTATAATACGCCGGAGCGTCTCGATAGTGATGTAGTCGAGCTTCGGCAGTCGGCTCATCAACGAGCTGTATAGAGAAGGCTGATAAAAGTGTTGCAGCTGGGTATCCTGGTTACGGACGACACTCTTCTCTAAGGGGGAAGGACCTAGGTGTCCATTTACCCGGAATCTCGACGAATGCGATCAAAAAAAAAAAATTACTTCCACCCGCTGCCATCTCTGCCACAATACCAGGAGACATATCTAGGCAGAGCACAATCTGCACCAACTCTTCAGAATTTTGTGGCAGTCCCACCATCCCACCTGGTGCAGTTAGAGAATTTGTGGCTACAAATATAAGCAAGGGAAGACAGCTCTGAGGGGCACGGGCATCCACAACGGCTACCTTCTTGGTCGTCGCGTCCCCAACGCACTTACCCACATATTCCCGTCTAACGATGAGCGGTTGGTTATCCGGAGAACGACCCGAGACGAGATATTCTTTGGTCAGCGGCGTACCTCCCTCCATCACAGTCTCCGTACATCAAGACTCCCAGGGTAAGAATCAAGCAACCCATAGCCAGCTCTTCATCATCAGGAAAAATAATAAAGAATAGCCTGGAAGTTTCATCACTGGCACTTTTTAAGGCCATTATAAGTATTTACGTTCCCTACTTAACCATCAATTTATCGGTTCTTTTTAGGATCCACCTAAGTGTAAACTACCTTGCCAACAAATACATTTTTATTACCGTTTCCGAAAGTGATTCGTCGACTAAAAGACTATATTAACTAAAGACGGGCACTATTTAACCAAGTCAACCATTCACTAGCAGATGCACAACGTCACCTGCGGAGTTGTTCTTCGCAAAGCTGGAAAACCCGGTGACCGACGACCCTATACTACCCTCTCGGCTCTTAGCATTCAACCAAGAATCACTGATCCTCTCCAAGGTCTGCGTTAGGCAAACCTTTAACAGCTACGAGTATGAAGGAAAAAAAACTTGAGCCAACGGGACAGCCTCCACTGGACAAGTATCGCTAATCAATCTCCCCATCTAAGATCACCAAAACAACTGAATCTGCAAATAAAAAAGGTGCTTTAGACACCAACGTCTTCAACGTTATACCTGAATACGTTGGGATAGAGCACTAAAACTAGCCCCAAAGCTTCGGACTTTGTAATTTTTCTCCCGATCAGTCTGGGTTTTCAACAGCAGGCCAGAGAAGATCACCCTGAGATATCCAGGCAGTCACAATTGCTGTTAACTGCAGTCAAGAAAGAGTTAACTTAAGAAGCTCACTGGTCTTTTTTAGGGCCATTGGACGTCAAAATACCTTGCCAACTAATATATTAGAACTTCATAAAGTTGACAGAAAACAGCTTTTAGGGGTCACAAAAATTTTAAGCATGCCAAAAGTCGCAAGAGGGTGAATTGGAAGAAAAACTTCAAGTGTATCTAATAAATACTATTTTACTTAGGCGTCAAGAAACTGACGCAGAAAATTTATCGAGATTGAAACAGCAGCGTCAAAATCGACAACTAAAGAGTCCATTACGTGAGAGATCAGCTTTTCATTGTACCCTCACAGCAATCTCTGAAATCTTTAAAGATCCTACTTCAGATTTTTTAATGAGTAGAAAATGTATTTGTGTTTTTGTGGCAATAAAAATGTAGGGTTTAAGGTCCAGGACTTTGTTGCTCTGGTAATAAAGTTGTGAGATACGAGGAAAAAAATTTTTTTTTAATATAAATTTTTTGGGGGTTTAAAATCTTAACAGCTTTAAAAAATAGTTATTTTTGTGATTTACGTGGGAGGAACTGTTAATCAACGGCTTCTTATGGTCACCGATTATTTTATGGCATAAGGAACGCACGGTACTTTTCAGCATAATTATTTTTTTGAATTCTTACACCTTATTATTTGACCAAATAAACTATATGGATTCCGAAAAAATATGTTTTTAATAAGAAAATTTTTGTTCTGAGATGAATCAGGAATATGTGTAAAATTTCTAACTGAAAATGTTTCACATTACATGTCAACATACTACGGTGTTTCATTTAGTAAGTCTCGGGCGAAGCCGAGACGGGGGGCTGCTAGTTATTAATAAAGTTCTCCAAGTCCAATCGTAAAATTTGAAAAGGGCGGCCTCCTGCAAAATTTTTCGCTAAAAAAAAAGAATAAGCAATATTTGGGTCGCAGTGGTCCGATTTGAACAAATTTTTTTGCAATCCATAGGTACTAATAAGCTATTTTATCAGTTTAAAATTCAGAAAAATTTATTTTTAAACAAAATGGTTATTTTAAAAAAGTGAATACGCATGTACGTATCTTGGCCAATTTTACACTTAGAGATTTGAAACAAATTGCATGTTTTTGCACTCATTTTTTCATGAATTTACAAAAAAAAATTTGTTCTACGATCAATAGGAGTTAAGATAGATTTTTTTTTCAATTACGCACAGCGATCGCTGTATTGCTTATTTCGACTTTCGACCAGGATATTTCTTTTTTTTAATACTTACTTTACAATGAGAAATTTTTTCTTAAAGGCTTACGGCAATTCTTTTGCCACAAACGGTGTTACCAAACTACGCAAAATCAAGTGCCAGTCGCGGCTACTGCGTACTTCGGCCAACAGCGCGACGTGCATGTGCAGTAGCTCGAATCTGCTCAAGCTAAAAATCTATCAGTTACTTTAGTAGCACTATTAATTAAGGGAACAATAAATCACACACGATGATGTAGTTTTCTCTATTCCCATGTATTTTTTTCTCAGCTACACGCTGGTGCTATTTATTTTTTGTACGTATAATGACTTTAAAACGGTTAGATTACAACTTTATGCGTCAGTATTCGGTTCACGAGTCCCATATTACTTACTTTTGGTAATATAGTTAATTTGTTTCATTGTTGACTTAATAAAACCTACCTTAACAGCCCACACCAATTTTAAATTAAGCGGTATTGTATTGTGCGTGTCTTTACATCGCTTTTTCGTCTGCTATGACTTCCACAATAATAAAAAACTGAGTATCATTTTAAGAAAACAACTTCAAAATAAAGACGAACCACAATATTTTTAAGTTCTTATTGAAAGATCATAAATCATGTTGACAGTGTTTGTATCTGCTGTAAATGATGCTGTATACTTTGAAAATTTCGAAGATTTGAAACCACTTTATCAATCAACATTGTAGTCAAAAGGAGATAACGTGAAGTATGGTCATAAGGAAAAAAAAAAAAAAAAAAAATTAAAATCTTACAACTGCAGATATTTGTAGTAGAAGATTTTTTCAAAACAAAAATAATTCTGTTACATATTAAGAAACGACTTAGTTATACTTTGACCCTAATGGAAGAAACAATAACACTCAGCTTTTCTGGTACGTTTCCTATTCTAGAAGCGCAGTATTCTTTACCGATCGAATTATCACAAAAACATAACTACATTCTTGGTATAGTAGAACTTTTGACGTTAAAATTTATTCTTATTATTGATAAAAGTAAAAATAAGTACCACGTATGTGATCAAGTTACTGTACGATCACCTGGTAGTTATGAAATTAAAGATATTAAGTCAGTTTTAATCGAAGTATTTCAACCTTACAGCATATCTCTTACTGTGAATCCGAACAATAACACACCTAAAAGTGTTATTTAGTGCAGTAATCATGCTATTTATTTTAGACCTAACAATTTAATAGGCCGTTTTTAACTAAAAAAGTTTTTGTAAATAATGCCACTCATATTTTTAACTCACCTGTAGCTATTTTAAAGGTAAACGCACTACAAGTGAGCTCCTCTCGAAGATCTCACGTAAATAACAACCAAGTACATACCACCTAGAAATTTTTTTAAATCGTAACATCCAGATAAAAAATGATTGAAGTTCCTTCACAAATAATTTGCTGACTTATCGTTGGCTGTATTATTGACTATATACGCATAATTGATCAAGTCGGTGACTAAGTCATTTTTTTACGAAAAGTTACAACTGCATGGTTGCACACATAAACCTCAGTGTAACAAAAATTGTTTACAATTAAAACCACGTGTGGGTCTCGGGAACCTCGGTAAAAGTGGAACTTTCAACCCGTATGTTATTAGGCTCAGTATAATAGAAACTAAGAAAATAATAGTACGCCTAATTTTAATAGGTCTTTAGAAATCTGATATTAACATAGAGAAATTTACAGCTTTAAAAAATAGCCCTTTTCGTAGATAACAGGAGAGAATCCGCAAATCAACGGCCCTTTAGGGCCAACGATTATTTTATGGCATAAGAAATGCACAGAACTTTTTAGCACAATTATATTGTGTTTACTTTTTGCAGCTTATTATTTAACTAAATAATCTGTATGAATTCTGAACAAATGTGTTTTCAAAAATGAGACATTTGTTCTGAGAAGTCAAGAATAAATATATAAAATTTTTAACTGAAAACGTTTCACATTACTGTCAACACACCGTGGTGTTCCATTCAGTGAGAGTCAGGCGAAGCCCATGGGAGGTGGGGCCGCTAGTATATAATGTAGCCTCTTTCTATAGTTATCTATACCTATTGCTTCATGGTAAAAATCGTAATGTGACTGTAATATGGGCTAAGCTGGGACTGTGTTACAGCTAAGGTACTATCAGGTAAATAATGCTTGACACAAGACTTCGTTCGATCTTTTTAAAGTCTTTAAAAAACATACTAAAAGTCATTCTACTTTTCTATTTAAATATCTATATCTATAGTGTACATACCTCTCAGAGGTTAGTATACTGTAATATAAAAAATAAAAAAAAATAAAAAAATCTATATCTATATATGTACTTAAATAAATGCACAGACAGTATTAAATATGTATAATTCGACAACCTTACGGTTGAAAACAAAAAAAAAAAGCTGTATCTCGAAAAGAAAGAAAAGATAGATCAAAATATCAAATTTTACGGGTCTTATAAAGGCGAACTACATGATCGAGGTGTACAAATATGTAAAGGTAGATAATATAGAATACACTTTTTTTGCATAAAAGGCTATGTCAATAGTTTTTGCATCCGCAACTTTTTCTCTTGATATTGTAGTCATGCTCCCCATGAAGCAGGCGGTGTTAGTATTGGGGGACAACCGGGTAACTTATTTATTTATGACGATAACCGTTACCTACCGAGTAGCACGGCAGAATGCCTTTTTATCACTTAATTATAAATTACTGACTTTTGATGTGAAAGTACTGTAATACACGTCCAAACTATAATTAATTAATAAAATATCGATAATCAAAGTATAAAAAGTGTTGCGCTTAAGTTTTTCTCAATATTTATATGAAGAGGTTGCGCAAGAGTACCTTAGTCAATTCCAAAATATCTCGTGTTATGGTCGTACCATCGTTGGCTCTGTAATACAACTTTTTCTTGGAAATCCAAAGTTTTCGGGTTCAATTTACATCCTATACCTTTTTTTAATTCACTCGTCTATTATTGAATCCTATTATTAAAGCAGCAAACATATTTCTACCCTTCTTTAACGTTAATAAAGGTTTGACAGTGATGCATCAATGCAAAGCCAATAAAAATATGTAACAACACTTTAATCATCTTTAAAATAAATACCATGTGAAATGCATGTTTAATTTAACAAATAAAAGCAAGGTTATCCGTGCACTTAATAAATAAAAAAGAATATTTAAAGCAAACAAAATTATTACAAAAAAGATACTATAAACAAAAAAAATTACAAGAACGCTTATGCATTAAAAAGTTTAAATTATTTCAAGAAAACAGAATGAAAAAAAAAAAAGAAATTCATACACAGAAAATTTTTATTTATATAAACAAAATATACTTTAAACACTATTCTGACACAGGTATATATGAGATCGTATTCTATAACAAATAACTGACGTAACAAAACAGTAAATCAGGAAAAAACATAAAAATAGTTTACTACGTCACACGGCCATCCATCAGCCATCTTACGGACAAGTGACGTATACGATTTTTCGTCATCTCACTTTGGTATCAAAAAGTTTGTTCAATTTTCATTTGAATAGGTTAAGGTTGGTTGATGTAGGAAAAAATGCATCGCTTGGTAAACCGTACGTTTCTTAAGTATTGCTCTCTATACACCGTGGTCCTAATGAAGTGCGAACGAACGAAAAATGGATAATCGAACGTGCCCAATAATGGGTACGTTTTTTTCGTGATCGATTTTTCGGTCGTTCCAATTGTTTAAGCATGTATATCTATGGACATAGTGAATATAGATATGCTTTCTCGAGGAGTTAGACCGACCGACCAACCACAAAAAACCGTACGCATAATTTAATATTAAACGCTAAAAAAATACATCTTTTTTTTCTATTAACGTATACAAGAGAGGAAAAATAGATGGTACGGTGAGCAATGAGTAAGAGAAGGTAAAAAACTGTGCATTGCTATAGTTAATATAGAGGCATAAACTGATTTGATGCAACTGCAAAGACCGATAGCAGAAGGCACTAGAAAGATAATGTGCACATGTGTATCTAGCTGTCAAAAAAAACAATACTTAGCCAGCATATAATATATGTAGATGGAGATATTCGTTATATATATATATATATATATATATATATATATATATATATATGTAAATAGATATTCGGTGTGCATTTAAGAGCACGGACCTCGTAGAAGCGCCTCGCTCAGTAGACGTAAGGAGATCCCGTGGCCGTACATTTGTTGCTTTACGTCTTACTAAGCGAATATAAAGAACAAACTTAACTGTCAGGGATGACAAAAAAAATTTTCGCTGATAATTTCAGCGTACAAAAAATGTCTGTGGTAACAAATCTATTAATGATCAATGAAACTGTACACAAAATGGTAATTGAAGCATGACTTTATTTCACTAATTAACAAAACTGCCGATATTTCGACTTCATGCTGACGTCATCATCAGAGCAACTAGGCAACTAATAAAAATGTACAAGAAGAAAACTTACAAAAAAATGAAATTAAAATAGTATAGTATAAAAAAAGTTCTTTATAAATACTAATGCAAGTGTCAGGACAGAACATAACACTGCAAGTAAAGCAAAGAATATATGTGTGTATATATATATATAGTCAAGAGATCCAGAGGAATTCATGGCAAATCTGTGTAAATATACGCTAATGTACGTATTAACATTACAGGATGTAGTACGGGCTTTACCCACGGTACTAGACGCAAAAACAAACCACTGGTTCCGTAGGGAGAAATTTTTGTGAAGGTCAATTTAGAAGATGGCGGATGCCTTTTCATTACAATTTGGGATTGTAGAATCGCAAGAGAGACTATTAAAGGAGATCGATAGGCACACGCAAGGGCCAAGCGAGGAAGTGCGATTGGAGCGATAATAAGACAAAGAGTCGTAAGCTGGCAGCCCAGGGCACGGGGGTGGACAGGTGGGGGCTGTCGATAGGCCGCTGTCAAGGGCCGGCCTGCACCGAGCGGTCGTTGGCCCCGTTTTATTGGCGAAAGCCAAAGATCGCCGAATAGCCCTCTGCAGAAAGAGAGAAAGAAGGAACGATCGTCATGTTAGGATTGAAAAATATTCTTGATTCGCGCGGAAAAACGAGGAACGAGAGATCAAGCGAATCGGTGTAAGCAGACAAAGCAGAATAATAAGGAGCACCAGGAGAGAAGGAGGTGAAGAAGGTGTAGGTGGCGGTGGAGGAGAAGGTGGGAGAGTTCTCAAGCTGCAGTATCAAATACAGCAGCTAGTGTTTTAGGCGCAAGCCGACGGTTGGCTAGCGCAGCTATAGCTCCAAGCTGCCGAGGAAGGGGGAGCGAGAAGGAGCAGAGGAGAAAAAAAAAGGAGGTGGAGGAGAAAAGAGCGTGGCCACGGCGGCGCGGCGTGCACTACCAGCGCCAAGAGATGGCGAGGAAACTACTGTTAAGCTCGTGCCTACTGCAGCAACTCGTGCGCCTACGGAGACGGAGACGACGACGACGACGACGGCACAGGCAAGCCAGTGCGCCCGAGAGGGGGTAACGGCGAAGGAGCCCTGGCGGGGAGGGGTAGCGGAGGCCCCGATAGGGTGTATAAAAGACTCCATTGAGTTTGCACTGGCAGATGGCCTAAAAAATGAAGCAATGATGGGCAGTGACCTCTTACGCCAATTTATAAATCAGATTGATTTTAGCGCGGACTCACGGAATCAAAATAGAATGTATAGAAAAAGTTCTATTCAATAGCAGAAAGTTCTACTTGTTGCTCAGCTACAGCTGCAATTAAAGGATCATATTCCCTATCCCCTCAGAAAATAAGATAAGCTGACCCAACTTCTAGACAAACTCATATTACTACGCCCTCTTTGAGTAACACGTTAGCCGGGGATTGCGACTAACATGTTTTGTATACGGGGTTTTTTAGAACTAATGCAAATGCTATGTAATGCAACTTTAAGTTAAATTTAACTGGCAAAGGATCCGGTTAACACTAGATCCTACGCCTGCATATTATCTTGAACTGCACAAGGTAGATGTAGGGTTTGTGAGGGGGGATTTGTGACGTGGTGAATCGGAAATACATTCAAACTCGTCACAGAGCCCTTGTCACCAGCAATAAGTGGCGAGAGTCTCGTAGATAGCTCTCTCTCTCTTGCATATGGCTTGCTTAAGAGTACGACATTCCGGTATCAAGCCCGGAGGCCTTAGCAGTAACAGTAACTATAGAGCTCAGTCTGACTTTCTTTCCGTTCGTTCTATACCCGTACCTTGAAGATGTGTGTGTGCAATATTAAGTGAATGTATCTGTGAACGGCAGCTATCAGGGTGTCGATGTCCTGGGAGCAAAAATGAAGTAATGATGGTTAATCTGTAGTGCTGTGTTGGCTAATAGTGTGTGCTGGGCAACGTAGTATAAGATGCGCCTGCGTGGCGAGACAAGGACAGACACTTAAGCTCGCTGCAAGGCTGGCACCGGAGCATCATGGCATGGCCTCAGGAGACTCTTGCCTGCCGTATTACTGCGACGTCGCGAAGCCGAAGCCTCAGTGCCTTACACACACACACGAGCCAGCCTTTACACGGTCACCTAGATTCCCTGGTGCCCTTAACGCCCATAGCATCACTGGAAAAACATCAAGCACTTTACCGAAGTAATATCATGGTGGGTGCATATATAAAGAGTGTTGGTGCTGTGTAAAGCGTTGGTAAAAGCAGTCGTTTTTCATTAACCTTTCCTAATGCCAAGTAGAGTCAGACCGAATCCCCTACCGTGAATTATTAGGTGAACGGCACCAAGAGATATGAAGTAGTGGCACAGCAAGCCATGACGCAGGAATCGTAGTCTTTGTGGTGTGCCACTTAATAAGTGTTCTTTGAGTGGATGTTAGTTACATCAATAAATAAACAGTGAATATTCAAGTTTGTCTTGTTGTTGTGACTCGTTTCGAGTATCACCGATTGCAGCTGCAACAGAGTGGTGCCTTTATGTTTAATTGATGTGCAATTCGTAAGAAAGTAAAAGGCTATTTAATTGTAATTTCTGTGCTACACTACCTGTTGCTGCTACCGGTATTGCTTGATACTAGTGTTATTCGGATTTTTTGCCAGATAAAGTTTACTTAAAATTGCATTACATAGCATATGCGTTAGTACTAAAAAAATCCTGCATAAACAACACGTGTTGGTCGCAATCCCCGGCTGACGTGTCACAAGATGTCTAAAAATAGTATCAAGTTGTTTGTCTCTCTCTCTCTCTCTCTCTCTCTCTCTCTCTCTTCTGTGAACTGTCAAAACGGATTATGCTTATGAAACAGATTTAAAGTATGTTCAGTCTGTGGTGTTGTTATAATAAGGAAAGAATCATCTACATAACGCACATAGGCTAATTTGGAATTTTCACATTTTGGAATAATAGTTAACTCCAACGATTCTAAAACCATTTCAGCTATTCATGGAGAGGAACAACAACTTATTGGAGATCCACATTTCTGCCTATTTACTTGGTTGTTGGAAGTAAAATAATTAGAATTGATGAGAAAGTATGAAATATCAAGAAATTCTTTTATGTTAATGTCTAAAAAATGTGTAAAAGAGCCCAGTTTTTTGCTCAAACATTTTTTTATTAAAGCAAAGTGTAATATGGTATAGAGAGACACATTATCAAAGGAAACTAAAAAAAAACCTTATAGAATAATAATGTTTTTTAGACGATCTTTGACGTTATACGAGTTAATAACGGAAAAAGGAGACTCTGACCCAAGGGAGGAGACATTAAGTCTGATAGAATGACTAGCTTTATGAACTTTGACGAGGTTATAAGCATGAGATAAGAATTTTATATTTAAATCGTCTAGGTAAGGTTCAGAGATTTCGTATGCAAAGAAGAGATCTCTGTGAGTCCAAGGTTTAACAATTCTTTTGATACACTTCATAAGCGGAGAAAGGACTCTGCTGCTCTTCGTCTCAGTGACCAACTCATAATGGGTAGAATCCTCTAATAAAGATTCAATCTTGTTAATACAATCAGTTTTGTAAGTGACTATTGTAGAACCTCCCTTATCGAAATTAGTTACAAAGAAGTTATTATGTTCTATTAGATATCTTCTGGTTTAGTTTAAGTCATTTTTAATAGTGTGGTCAAAGTAGGAAAGCTTAATTTTATTTACAATAAACTTTTTGAAATGAAAAGACAAGAGTGTCTAATCTTTAAACAACAAAAGTTTTCTTATTTATTAAAAACTTAAGTTGATTCAATGCCTTTCATAAAATTCACCTTCATGTTAAGATTAAGGTTTGTGGAGACATTATACTTAGGACCAAGTCTCAGAATAAAGCTTACATAATCTGAAAGTTGAATATTAGTCAATTTGTTAACGATTTCTAGAAGGTTTTTCTTTAGTTTCCTTTGATATTGTTTCTCCCTATACTAATTTACCCTTTAATTTAATGAAAAAATATTGAAGCAAGAAACTGGGCTCTTTTATAAACCTTTGAGACATTGACAAAAAAATTTCTAGATATTTCTAGTTTCCTAATAAATTCTAATTATTTTACTTCTTACAACCATGTCTATAAGCACAAATATAGAACCCCAATGGGTGGTTGTTCCTTTTCATGGATAGCTGAAATGATTTTAGAATTATTGGAATTAACTATCATTGCAAAATGTAGAAATTCCATACTAGCCTAAATGCGTTGTGTAGATGATTGTTTTTTTATTATAAAAACACCACAAATTGAACATACTTTGAGTCTGTTTAATAAGTATAATTCGTTTTTCCAGTTCACAGTAAAGATAAAGACAAACAACTTTATACCATTTTTAGACATCTTAATCACACTTAATCCTGTTTCTTCATGTGTACTAGACTTATATAAAAAAACCGTCTTCTTCTGGACGTTTGTTAAATTTTTGTTTCTCACAATCCTGTTAGCCAAAAAAGAGCAATTATATTTATTTATTTTTTAATTGATGAAATTTTTAAGTTGGTTGGTCCTGAGTTCATGTCCAAAAACATCCGGGAGGTGAGGAGAATCCTAGCTGATAATGCATACTCTCGTTATTTTGTTGAAAAATACATCAAAGCGAGAATTAGCTTTGTTAATAGACTTCTCAATAAATTGAGAAACTCAACTCTTGATGGGGTCCGTTACTGTTTTGAAAATTATAACTCTAGCCCTAGAACACAATCAATTTTCTTACCCTACTTTCAACCTTTAGAAAGTGCTTTGGGTTAGATTTTTTCTGAATCTAACATTAAAGTTATTTTTTCTAATTCATGTTAATTTACATATATTATAACATTGGGTGGATATAAAATTCCTGCACTTAAAAAGAGGGCCATAGTTTACTAAATTTTTTGCGAATCTCTTAGATTTCTTAAGTAGAAACAAAAAAAGTAAATAAAAAAAAGCACGAAAAAGTACATTGAACTGAAGAACTTGGTGTTTGAAAGAAGAAGTTTGACCACAGAGCCAATGACAGTACAACCATAACACACGATGGTTCCGAATTTGCTCAGCATAAACTTTTGCATAAGTTCTTCATATGAATGTTGTGAAAAACTTAAGTACAACTCTTTTCTATACTTTTACTATCGATATTTTAATAATTAATTGCAGTTTGGACATGTATTATAATAGCTTCGCATCAAAAGTCAGTCATATATAGGCAAGTGATAAAAAGTAATTCTGCCGTACAGCGGTCATTGACATAGATAGATAAGTTACCCAGTTGTCCCCCAACACCAAAGCTTCTTACATTATGAGGGACATAACTAAAATATCAAGAAAAAATCTGTGGACGTAAAAATGGCTGAATTGACCTTCCATGCAAAAAGAGTGTATTCTATATTCTCTGATAGGGGTGTGACCATGCACAAACACAACCGAAATTTTTTTTTTTAACTGCATCTTGAGAAAAGCAAGTGAGAAAATTTTTTTTTCGTATGCCGTGTTTGAAAAATTAATAAAAATTAATATGGACATTTACAAAACTTTCGTCACAACAAAACCCTTTGAAAATAGACAAGTAGTCATATCTAGACAAGGAAGCAAGATATACCTAAAATAACGACTCCCGATCGGAAATCGTAAGTAGGCAATTAGTAGGCCCTACATAGCCAGCTTAGTTAATCTACCAAGGTCCTAGCCAGGCTAATGTACAGTGATGCATGGTACCATGTAACGGGGCGCTAGGTAGGCCCTACATAGGCACCCTTGCTAGGGTACGTTACATAATTTTTTTTACGTCAGGACAATTATTTTTTTAGAGAAAAATGACTATTAGTGTTAACCATACATGCAGTAAGAATTCATCTCAAAAATTAATCAACTAAACACCTTATAAAAATATAAATTTATTGTTGTACAACTAATGGTCGATTAGTACATATCGTACATCGAATTATAATAAATGTTGAATTAAAAATATCACAAAGTTTGAGTTGGTTCTTTTGCTCTGGCTGCCCACCTACCAGTCCAGTCCTTAGAATATAAGAATACACTTTCAAGACTACTTACAATTTTAGATACAATATATGTTCTTCTATCAGTTATATAAAATATAGCAAAACGCATTAATATGTATGTACACATACATAACATAAACGTGCTTTTAACGGGTCTTCTAAAAGATAACTTCATGATCGATGCGCACAAATAAAGAGGAGGTTAGACTATGCACAAACATAACAATAATTGTCTAGTTTTTTGACTGTATCTTTAAAAGAACCAGTCAAAAAAAATTTTTACTCAGTATAGCATGTTTGGAACATTAACATAAATGCTGGCCAAATATTCGAAAAAATTTTTGTTACATTATAACCTCTCAAAATTAGAAAATCAGTGGTATCTCCAAAAAGAATCTAGATAGGGCACAAATAATCCCACGTATGGAAAATAATTATTGAGGTACAAAAATATATTATTAACATGGATTCATAAAAACAACAAGAATAATTAAAAAAAATAATAAAAGTTATATCTCAAAGGCAAAACTACATTCTACATTCACCACCTATAAATTGATTTATTTTCCATTCTCTATCATAATATAAGAATGATTGTCACGTGACCAGAACTTATTATCTTATTACTAATTTTTAGATTAGAAACTAGGAGAGCAAAGGTAAATTTCAATATCAAATTGTTAATAGTTGTAAAAACGAATTGAACTAAAAGTTACAACTTTACAATGAACAATAGGTATGTCTGTTATATTTCTTAATCTTTATCAGATAGAGTCAATTATTTTACTTTTGTGGCAGCTAAAAATTTAAAAAAATTTAATTCGTCTGATATAAAGATTGAAACAACGATTGATTGTACGTATATGATGTCATATCAAATACACGAATTGTTATTTGAAATAAAAGGAATTTTTGTCCCTCATAACAAAACAAAGAACCTTCTTTCGGCACACTATGCTGAAAATTTTTGTTTCGTTCTATATGACATGACCAACAGTTCATACACATATTAATACATTCATCATAGAATGCGTGAATCACGTGTAACATAGAAATATATAAGTATATGTATTCGTAATAATATAAAAATTTTCACTTTTCAATATCGAGTTCTTAAAGAAATATTGAAATTAGGTGTACTTTAATTTTTCTAGTTTTTGTAATACCAAGTTTAATAAAATTCGAGCTAGAAATCTCACTTCTGCTGGGGATTTTAAAACTCACACCTGGTTTTACTCTCGTACAGCTGCGCAAGTAGTATATAAAGAAACTCTTGGCTTACTAGTGACCCCCAAAAATGGCTTATCGAGCACTCAAGCTGTTTTATCAGTAATAAACAGTTGCTTCCCACCTGATAAATCTTATCCGAGATCTCACCTGAGATCTTAAGTGACCATCTCATGCCAAATACTTACCTGAGATCTCCACTGAGATTCATTAAGAAACATTTACCCTAAAAAAGAAAAATTACAAATTTATTTTTCGGTATTGAAGGTTGCCCTGTTGACGTTACAATTAAGATGGTATATCGAAAAACACATCGATAAAGGTGTTTTATGTATATTTTTAAAAATAGAATCAATTTCTTTAATTCTCAGGTGCTTTCTCAGATGAGATATCAGATGAGATCTTACCTGAGACTTGAAAAAACTGATTTCGTTTTGAAAAATAGACATAAAGCACCTTTATACATGTGTTTTTCGGTGTACCATCCTAATTGTAACACCAATGGGTTTTAACCAATCAACTTTCAATACCAAAAAATAAATTTTCAATTTTTTTATTAAGTATGAATATTTTTTAATAAATCTCAGCTGAAATCTCAGGTAAGTATTGGGCATAAGTCGGTCACTTGAGATCTCAGGTGGGATTTCAGGTGAGATTTATCAGATGGGTTGGACAAGTATTAATCACTGATTGCACCATGTTGATTGACTCCAACAACATACTCGAAAAATTTCGAAGACTCACACTAATGTCATTGAGTCCCTTTGTCTCCGAGAGAGACCACTTCCTTCGCGTGGACGAACGTTTAAAGCGCTCTATACTAAACTTTCATAAGCGTCACCCACCCATAGTTATCAATAGGTATCATTATCTTGCCTTATTCATTATCATCTTAGCCCACATTCGTGCCTTACATGGGGGAGCTCGGATTACCAGTGCCTACGTTGGTCACCACGTCTATATATTTCATGGATGGCGACAACTAAGATCTTTATCTAAAGAGTGCGTTATTTGCATCTGTCTACAAGCTTACTTAACTCCTGAGCATAAAACTCCATTCCCCGCCACTCAAACTATCCCTGCGTGCCCCATTTTGGCATATCAGGATTTATTTTGCTGGATCAGGACTAACTGTAAGGATCATAATCACACACATATATTTAGTGAAATTTGCAGTATACTTTTACTATAGTTTAGACACGTGACGTAATATATTCATATATGTTAGTATTTCTGGGATACACATTTAAAAAGGATAAGAGGCAATAAGAACTCGTAGATACAACACTGGGTTCGTAGTACCCCCAACATTTATTACAAGATTTATCAGTGAAAGTGTGTAGGGACGTAGTCAGATTCACAATTCTTCTGACTCGTAATATATTACGTCCCCGAAAATAATGAAATACCTACTCTCTTATGATACCTTTGGGTGCGGTTATTTGACAATTCCCCGTGATCCCTCCAGTTCATACTGCCCTGAACATCCACTGGTTCGCACTGCCCCGGAGATCCACCTTTTATCCACGTAACATAAGAAGGTAGCCACTGGTGAATATTGAAAGCTAGAAGACTACAATCACCTCTTCATCGCCCGTCTTGGCAGGGTCGTGTATAAAATGCAAGGTAGAATATAGAAAGTAATAATAAAATAAATGGATGTACTTTCACCATTTATTGTGGTGCCAAATAAATATAAGGCAACAGTGCTTTGAAGAACAGAGCTCAATAGATGAAGTTCCAGACACAGAGATGTAGTTTAAAGTATATCTTCATGCCATACGTTTGAGTATAAAGGCACTTTTACATTTCTTAAGGTCATGCAGATTCAAATTTACGATGGTTTTAGTTTGGTTGTGTATTTGATTATTTTAATGAGAAATCAATAAAAATATACTTTTGACCCCCCAAGCTGCCTACTCACTCCTTTGATAGAAGTGCTCGATAATCTCAAAGTTCTAACATCAGGAAAATTTCTGATCAAGGCCTTTTGACATTTGTTATCAATTTGGGATGTTAATCTACTATTAGCGTCACTAGCTTAACAAAAAACGTACTCAACATGGAGACAAGGCTTACATTTAAATTTGAACTTGTCACTTGAAAGTTTCAAACACAAGCTAAGACAAAATTGAAAATGACCTTCTTTATTTCTGGTACAAATTCAGTGGATTACGTGCAGGGTGTTAGGAAACATAAGTCTCTTGAGGGTACGAATTTTCTGAATGGTAATCACATTTTAAACTGTGGCATAACTTTAAGAGCTTTGTCGAGAAGTATAAATTTTTTTCCTCTTTATAAAGACTAGTGATTAGTTTGAAGCTTTTGATGAGTTAAAAATTATTATAAATTAATATAATAATAAAAATAGTAATAATATTAGCAAAAAAATTTTACATTGTGAATGTAGTTACAAAGGTAGATTTCAGCAGTAATTGTAAACATAGCGTTCTATTATTTAAGTATTTATTAAGGTATCAATCAATAAAAATCACATCGAAATTGTTGATAATATATTCTCCATACTTAAATTTTGTATTCGTGACAAAATTTTTGAGCGATGTAGTACAAGATATCTTAAAAAATATCTTACCACATACCTAACACAAAATCTCGTAGTATGTCGTGTAAAATTTCTTGTACGATTTTCTGCATAACATACTATGTGACTACCAACCACGGCCAATAGTGGGATCGAATTTAGTTTTTGGCAACGGAAATTCAGACTAGCTTAAAAAAATATGTTATAGAGAATCAAACAATGCCAATCGGTTGTAATAAAATCGAACAAAAAATATTCCCATTAAGGTTTAAAAAAAATGGCCAAAATGGTAAAATACGATTTTTAGCGTCAAAATGAACATTAAGCCTTAAAATAGAAAATCAAAAATATAAGAGTATGCATGGCAAAAAGACAAACAAAATGAGTTTCGGTCGATTCCAATTGGTCTACTTGTTTTCCTGCAAAATGAAAAAAACCTCGTTTTTTGAGCCAATACTAAAAAATTAATAACTCTCTTTTGCATGAGCATTAAGAGCTAAAATTTAGCAGAGTTGTAGCTTTAGTAGTTTTCAATAACCACACCAAATTTTAGCAACATCGGATCAATAGTTTTTGCAAACCGCAGCTAAATGCAAAAAAGGTATTTTGGCAAAAGGGCCTAAAAAAAGTTATTCACAGCGTTAGATGCAATTTTTTGCCGGATCATATTCTTGAATACTTGCTCTACAATTAACAAAAGTATTAAATTTTTTTTCTATGAAAGTTGCTTAAAAAATAATAAACCTAATGGGTATTTTTTGCGCACGGTGGTACGGCGCGTAAGGAATAATAAGCCGCCGTAGCCACCGATGCATAAACTACGTCCACTTTCTCAAGCTCGACTCCAGTATTATCGACCGAGTACGGTTAAACTGCAAGTGCTCTTAAAAATAACGATATCTTGGAAACGATATAACCAACTTCCACACTGTAAAAAATTATGATACTTTAGTAAATTGTAGACTAAGTATTAAACAATACAATCACACGAAAAAATTGCATCTAACGTTGTAAACAATTTTTTTTAGGCCCTTTTGCCAAAGTATCTTTTTTTGCATGGAGCTGCAGTTTGCAAAAACTATCGATCCGATCTTGCTGAAATTTGGTGTGGTTGTTACAGACTACTAAAGCTACAACTCTACTAATTAGAAGCCCTTAATTTTTTATGCAAAAGAGAGTTATTTATTTTTGAATATGGGCTAAAAAACGAGATTTTTTGCATTTTGCGAGGAAACCACTGGGCCAATTGGGATTCCCTGGAGCTCATTTTGTTCTTTTTTTTGCCATGCATACTCCTATATTTTTTAATTTTTATTTAAATGTTTGTTGTTTATTTCTGACGCTAAAAACCGTATTTTACCATTTTTGCCATTTTTTTAAGCTTTAGCGGAAAAAATTATGCGTTCAATTTTATTACAATCGATTGGCATTGTTTAATTCTCTACAACACATTTTTTCGAGCTAGTCTGAATTTCATGAAAAATTACCGACATTTCAGCTAATTCGATCCCACTACAACTCTGCCTCACTTCCCAGATTGACGAAACTGCAACTCTACCGCTGCGCCACCGTGTTGGTAGTAGATATACTTACTGGTGTATAGTGCAAATCGTGACGCAGCTGTAATACAGGCTAAACTGGGCCTCTGTTGCAGCTAAGGTACTGTTAGGTAAATAATGTCTGACACAAAACATTACTTGATCTCTTTAAAGTCTTCGAAAAACATAGTAAAAATCGTTGTTTTTCCCTATTTATTTTTTCGTGTATATATATATATATATATATATATATATATATTTATATATATAAACGTACATAAAACATTAAATATGTATAATAAGACTACTTACCTTTGGAAAACAAAAAAAAAAAACGCTGTATCTCGAAAGAGAAGCAAAAATGGCTAGAAATAAGAATTTCTACGGGTTTCCTACAGGAGATTTACATGATCGAGGTGCACGAATACAGACTATGAACAAACATAACCTCAACTGGTTGACTTGTCGACTGTATGTTGAAAAGAATTAGTCAAAATTTTTTTTTAATTTAGAATGCCATGTTTGAAAAAATAATACGGACAATGATACAATGTTTAAGTGCACGACTGTATCGATACGCTGTAGGCATGCACGAGCGTATGTGTGCCTGCGTTTAAGGAGAGGTATGTAGAGCGCCAGTCAGGTGTGCACCAGTTCTGATTTGATCATAGTCAAGTGTGCACATGACACTTTGCTCTCCTCAAATTTAGAAAGTCTGTATACACTAAAAAGTCCGTTGTAGTCAGTTGTCCGTTTAGTTTTGTCAAGTCAATTCAATGTACATTTTGTCGAATTAAATCTGTTAAGTCGTCTCCTTATTTCCTCAACCTAAAACCCTTCAGGTTATGGGCCCCAGCATGCTTCACCGCACTTTTCTTTCGCGTGTTATTCTTTTTGTGTCCCTGGGAGGAGAAATGGTCAACAAAGAACCAGCTCTGGTTCAGGAGAAGAGCGAGGAGATCGCGACTTCAGTGGACGAGGAGTTTCCAGCGACCGGATCGAGGATGAGGCCGCGGCGATGGTGTTGCTTCCAGGATCACCCGAAGCGGCAAGCACAGCTTAGCTTGCAGTAAGAGATGTCAGTAAGTTGCAGTGTTGTTATCAAATATTGTGTCAGATCTTGGAGATAGTTCTATGGCGAAAGGCAGTTAGACAGGAAAAGGTCAGCGAGTTCTTAGAAAAACTCGAGAAAAATAAAACTGTCTATTCGCACGTTACGACAAAAGCGCTATGGGTACATGTTGAGTTGTTTTTCGGTATGTGGGAGAAGGACAAAAGAAGGTGATGAGTGGAGTCAGAACAGAGATTTTGTCTCCCTCTCCGTCTTACTAACATGAGACCACATGGTCTCTTTCGCGTACATTGTACAGCATTGCACGACTTCTAACCACAAAATATTTCTCTCTCTTGTTCCTCTATAGTAACCGCTCGCGTGTCCACTTAATATTTTGTTTTGCCTTAAATAAAAGCAGAAAAGCTGATACATAAAATCTCCGGGATCGATACAACAAAGTCAAATATTTCATATTAAATAAATGTCAGAGATAGTTCGCTGAATATTTTCGGTATAAAAGGTAGCAAAAATATTTCAGATGAGTGGACATTCGACTCTCTATCTGGAGCTTGCCTCGGCATTTGTTTGCGCGTAGGGCAAAATAAGGGAGGCTTGGAGGTCATTGTATCGGCGGACGAAGACTGTATTCATGTTGGCTGTGATACTATAAATGTTGAAGGTGTATGGCATATGTTTTTGGAACTTTTCGCTATGGCTTGCACAGTCATGTAGGGCTTGTGTTCGGCTACGCAGGACTGTGTAGGTGCCCAGCACATAATAGTGCTTTGTGTTCGAGTACGTTTGTGTACACCGAGCCGAGTGACTAGAAACGACCTATGTTCGGTTGGTCTAAGTTAACTCTCTAAGGACTCCTGATGTTTTTTGTGTTTTAGAATTCCTGATTAGTAACGACATTTAATACTTATTGAATTTTTTTGACCTAAAGGGCGGAAAACTAACACTATCAGGAGATCTTTTTAAGGAAGATTACTAAAATAGAAATGCTGCTCGAAATTAACCCGGGTTATTTGTAAAGTCGGTTGATGTGAATAAGATAATTGATAAGATAAAGTCGGTTTATAAAACGTCTGATACTTATGCACTCAATGATATCGGTAATTGCAGAAAACGTGACGAGAAATCAATATTAGACGGCAAGGCAGGCATTGAGAACAAGTCAGAAAAACAAGCAGAAACCGTTTTTGGATTAAGCATAGGCGAAAGTTTTCGAATAAATATAAAGAAAGTAGAAATAGTGCCAAATAAGTACAAATGGTTGAAGGCAGTAAATAAACGACCGTCGACTTCAGACGAAAATGAAATTTCAAAATTTCCAGAAAACAGTCTGACACGCCGACTAAAAAGTCTGATGGCTGAATTTGACAGGATATTAAAAAGGCAAAAGGAAGAGAATAGGAAGGCTGCAGATGTAAAAAAGAAGGCAGAAAAGGGAAGGCAGGAGGAGAGCGAGCAAGGAAGGAATTTTATGCGGTCATATAAAATTTCGACTAAAAGCTGAACAGGTGAAATGAGAGGCTCGTAAAATTCGAGGCACTGGCTAACTCCAGTCCCTTCTCACACTCCACGCCAAGATCCAAAAGAAATCAGGTTGAGCCAAAAGGCCTGTCAGAAGCCACTGGAGGCTGACCCATGAGAGCGGCGTCGTCAGCGTCATGGCCTCAGGATTGTCTTCAGTGCTTCAAACTGCCATGACTGGGACCATATGGCCGATAGATGCCCAAAGGCTGAAACTGGGCTTAAAAAGTGCTACACTTGTGGCACTTTTGTTAATGACATACCAGCCCACAAGAAGTGCAGTCCAAGATGTGGTGAGCAAATTAAGTCAGATTCATGGGATTTTAAAAGGCAGGGGCGTGGAAGTCAAGGAAATCAAGGTGGCCGCAGACGTGGTTATAGCAGTGGTCGCTCAAGTTCCTGGAACTTAGGACATAAAAGAGACTCTAGCAATATCAGAGATGAAAAAGACATCAAAAAGCAGAAAGTGTCTGACCAAGGCCGAGATAAAAAAGAAAAAATGAATAAATAAACGCGTTGGGATTGAATAAAGATGAGTCTTTGAAATTGACAGAGCCTCTTAAAACTTTGTTTTCAAACTCTGTGGATTGGCTAAATAATTTAGATTTGGATTGAACTAATAAAATCAAATTTATCGCTGATTCAGGAGCAACCAATCATTTTACTAAGTCAGAGAAATTATTTAAAAATCTTGAGAGAAGAAAAATAAGAAAATTAAATGTATAAATTCAGACTCATCTGCGAATTGGAGAACAGAAAAAGTGGGAAGTTTGCTCCTTAGGAATATTAGTAACGAGGTGAAGTTGAACGGAGTAGTTTGTGCTCGGAATTTGGTCAGAAATTTACCCTCCTTACGTAAATTTGCTGACATGGGTCTGACCATTTATTTAAATGATTAAGAAATTAGCTTTTTCGATCCTGAAACAGAAAACGTCTGGATATAAGGAATGTACCAAAAACCGTACTGGACAGTCAAATTCAACGGCAGAGTCAGAAGCACAGACTGGTCCTGAAAAGTCAGCTTCGAAATACAGTATAACTGATAAGTTGTGGAGCTCGATTAGAATGACTGAAAAAGATGACAGTTCTGTTGATGATGTGTTCTTGATACAAGATAGGAAATTTCACGATGTCAGAATAGTAGAAATTGAGTTAATAAACGAAGTGCAGAGCTCTTTCACCGAAAAATATAAAGCATTTAAAGATAACAACGGAGAAATGCTCTGGCATTTCAGATTGGGACATGCGTCATTGGAATATCTCAGAGAGCTGCAGAAAGCATACCTGGAAATAAAAAGTCTGAAAGAGGCTGTTTTAGTGAAGCAATAAGGACGTGTAACATGTGTCTGAAGACAAAATCTCAAAAATTTCCTTTCCCCTCCGTGCGAGAGAGAGCAGTCAGACCACTTCAGATCATCCATTCAGACACGATGGGAGTTATAAGTCTGTCATCTTTTCCGAAAATGTACAAATTTATCTCTGTATTTATTGATGACTTCTCGAGATTTGCCATGGCGTACCCCATAAAAAACAAAAGTGATACAGGTAAATGCTTAAAAAATTTCGTCAAAGGCTGTAAAAATTTGTTAGGATATGACACTAAAGTGTGTTACCTAAAGTCAGATCACGGTACAAAATTCACGGGAGAACACACCCAAAAGGTGTTAGACAGTCTTGGAGCAGAACTCCAGTTGAGCTGTCCGGATACCCCCGAATTAAACGGCACGTTGAAAAGGCTGAATAAAACTATTAAAATGAAAGTTAGAGCTCTCATGTATGATTCGAAACTCCTGAAAAACATGTGAAACTTGGCCTTGAACACGGCAATTTTTGTGTACAATCGTACTCTGCATCGTTCAAATAATATGGAAATCCCTTTGGCGAGGCTTCTGCCAAACAAAAGGATAGAAATAAGTCAGATGAAAAGATTTGGTTGTGTCTCCTACATCAGAGTTCAAAGAAATACAGACACAAAATTCCAGGCCAAAGGAAAGAGGGCATTTATGGTGGACTACATACCCACAGGGTATCGGCTGCTTTACCATGACGAAGAAAAATTCTATGAGAGTAGGGACGTCAGATCCAACGAGCGTTTTGTACATGGAGACATATATGACAAAAGTTCGATTAAAAACTGGGAGAACGTGACAGTAGATATAAAATTAGATAAGTAGTTTTTGGCTTTCAAGAAAGATGGGGAAGAGATGACAACATCAGAGGGAGAGCCTCCAGTCGTACGAAGAAAACCAGGAAGGCCGAAAAAGTCAACAGAGTTAGAAGCAAACATGGCAGATACAAACCTGAAGTGTAAAAATCCAGTAATAGATGTCAGTTTCGTGATTTTGGCTATTACTGACAATCTCATAAAAAGTTTATCTTTCAAAAAAAAAATATGATACAGACATGGAAGATAAAGATACGTCTGCAGACGATCTTACTCATTACTTGCTTCTGGCTAAAATAAACGAAGACCCGTCTTCATATAAAGAAGCAATAACACTGTACGTCCAAACATCAGCTATGCAGTAAATGTACTCAGTCGATATCAGATAAATCAAACTGATAAGGATTGGAACATGGTCAGAAGAGTTTTCCAGTACTAGGCAAGCGCTAAATCTTTTCGTTTGAAGTTCTAAGGAAGGCAGAACAACTTAAAAACATTCTCAGATGCCAGATTTGGTGATTGCAAGGGCCTTCTAACGACAAGTGGACACGTTATCAGGCTCTCTGGAGATTCCGTTGCCTGGCGAACTCACAAGCAGACCTACGTGGCATTACCTTCTTATCAGGTTGAATATGTAGCATTAAGTAAAACTTGTAGAGAGTTAATGGCATTAGACAATTCCCTTAAAATCATCCAAAATAAGACTTATTGTCAAACTGACCTGTGATGTGACAACAAGGCAGCCAAATTAAAGTCAAAGATAAGTGGGAGTGAAAAATTAAGGCATATGACAGAAATATATGAGCATTATGTCAAGGAATGCGTAACTTATGGTCAGGTAAGGGTAAAATGGGTGAATACGAAAGAACAGACGGCAGACATTTTTACAAAACCCTTGCCTGTTGAGCTCCACGAAAAAAATTCAGAAATCATATTTTTAATGAAGTCTGTAACCAAAATAAATAATTAATATGACACATTTTGTTTCAGACAAGAAGTAAGGTGGTCGCTGGATGACTGTGATCCCTGGCCTGTTTGAACCTTGTTACCAGTACCATGAAAAATTGATAATAAAAATAATTTAACTATGTGAAATAAAATTATGTCTATTTTTATACTTTTACAGTTTATTAGCTATCTCAAGTCAGGAGGGAGTGTTGAAGTGCACAACTGTATCGATAGGCTGTAGGCATGTGCAAGCGTATGTGTACCTACGTTTACAGAGAGGCATGTACAGCACCAGTCAGGTGTGCACCAATTCTGATTTGACCATAGTCAAATGTGCACATGACAGTTTGCTCTCCTCAAATTTAGAAAGTCTGTATACATTAAAAAGTCTGTTATAGTCAGTCGTTCGTTTAGTTTCGTCAAGTCAATTCAATAAAAATTTTTTCAAATTAAATCTGTTCAGTCGTCTCCTCATTTCCTCAACCCAAAACCCTTCACAAAATCTTCGAAAAATTTTTGCTACAACATAACCTCTCAAAATTAGAAATACCGTCTTATCTCGAAATGGAATTCAGATAGGCCAAAATCAATTCCACGTACAGAAAATAATTGTTAAGGTGCAAAAATATGTTGTACGAATTCTTACGAGTTATCGTAACAATTCTGAAAATAATGAGACATATCTCAAAGGCAAGGCTACAAATTTTATGTCATACCTATAAATTGATTTATTTTCTGTTTTCTCTAATATATTATAAGAAAATTTATAACGTGACCAAAGTCTGTACTTATTCTTTTTATTAATTTTAAGATCAGTAGAAATCAGTTAATTATGGGTGAATTTTAATACTAAATTGTAAGTTACTACAGTAAACGAATAAAATGAGAAATTACAACTTTACAATGGAAAATAGTTATATGTCTATTGTTTTCCTTAATCTCAATAAGATATAGTGGATTATTTTACTTTCGTGCCAGCCAAAATTTAAAAAAATTTTTATTTGTAAGATACAAAAATTCCAACAAGAATTTATTGTACACATATGATGGCATATCAAATGCATTAATATTTATTTTTAAATAAAAGAAATTTTTGTCCCGCATAATGAGACAAACGTACCTTCTTTTGGTGCTGTACGGTGAAAATTTTTGTTTCATTCTGCATTACATGACCAACAATTCGTATGTATCTTACATATATCATAGCAAGCATTGAACTACTTAGAATGCACGAATTGTAACATAAGTAGTATATTAAGGTATATGTATTCTATGCATGCGCGTGCTCGAATACGTAATAATATTACAATTTTTACTATTTTAAGATGGGATTCTTAAAGATCTATTTAAATCAGGTGTACTCTAATTTTCTCAGTTTTTATTATACCAAGATTAATAATATTTGAGTTTTACTTCTGCCAGGGATCCCGAGATCCACTCTTGGTTTCTTTATAAACGGTGTTCTGTATAAAAAAAGCATCCCTTACCTCTAGTAAGCGGATTTGAACTCTGATCTGGGAGGTTCCTAGTCAAATGTCTTACCCACTGGGCTAAAGCGGATTTGACACTCGAGAAAGAATTTAAGTCTTTTTGAGGTATATTGAAAATTAACGTTTATTTTTTCATTTTGTGTATAGCATTTACTGCCTTAGTAACCTAATTGGTTTATTAACATTTTATGAATGTACGGATAACATTGTTTCGTGTCAGTTAATACATTTGTCAATAATAAATCCAGTAATTGATCTTACATCTCGTTTAATTTTATGAACTTTAATTAAACATTACACATATTTTTCAATCTAACTAAAAATATTGAAACTGCTGCAGCCAATTAAGTTAAGGAGTAAACTTTTTACATTAATACTTTGATATTAGTATCAAGTACCTGCAGAAAATAGAATCTCTTACTTATCCATTCACTACTTAAAAAAATTAAATAAATTCTCAAAGCATATGTTTATACCCATACTCAAGTTTTTTTGAAAAACTATTTCATTTAAATAAGAATTAGAAAAAAATCTTTCTAACTAGTGTTGCAGACTGTTAAAAGCGTTAATTTTAAGACATAATCACATATTTAAATGTTATTTTATATATCATTAAATTTAAGTATTTAAGAGAAAAAGGTACTTCTCAGTTTTATTTCTTGTAGCAATTATAATCAATTTGTTACACTTTTCAAAATAAGTTATTTTTCCTTTAGAATAAAAAGTTTATGTAGAGTTAAAGTAAAGTTTGTGAACGAAAATTAGTTGTAAAATCAATTACTAGATTTATTGTTGACAATCGTATTAACTTACGTAAAACAATATTATCCATACATTTATAAAATGTTAGTGAGCCAATTAAGTTACCAAGGTGGTAAATGTTATACACAAAATAAAAAAATAAACGTTAATTATAGATTTACCTGATAAACAGATCCCTAATAAATTCTCCCCCAAGTGTTGAATCCACTCTAGCCATGTGATTAAAACACTTGACTAGGGATCTCTCGGACCAAGTTTAAAATCCCTCACTGTAGGTTAGGGATGCTTTTTTTACTACATATATTATATTTACTACATAGTTTTAATAAATTTATTACACTTTAAAAAATAAGTCATAAATTATACAAATTATAAATGCTTTACTTACATTTCATGTGTACAATCCAAGTATGAGTGTTTTGATATTTTTACAATTCTCTCATAATAATGAGTCCCTGTATTATATTTATGACTTTATAATAGAACAAGTTACATATAAAACTTAGTAAGTAAAAAACGTATGATACTACTTTCAGTATTCCTCTACAAAAAGATGTTTTTCTCTTAAATCATGGACAAAAGCACAGTATTACTCCTAGGTAAAAAAAACACATTTTCTGGTTATAGAAAGGTATTTTTTCATAATATGTGTTATTGCCACCCTTGCTTTAAGGCTCGGGAGTTGATTTTCAAGCCGATTACACCAAAACATTTTTTCGCAATAGGGTGCGGAAAATAGGTGTTTTCCGCACTGATATTAGTGTGAAAAATCGATTTTCCCACATAGTATGCAGAAATGGTGTGCGGAAAATATTTTCCGTACAGTGTGTGGAAAAGATGTGTGGCAAAAACCTTTTCCGCACACTATATGGTAAAATCGATTTTTCACACTAATATCAGTGCGGAAAACACCTATTTTTCGCACACTTATTGCGAAAAAACTTGTACGCATCTCGTGCGGGACAATTTCCCGCACTCGTGTGATAGACTCGCACTCGTGGCTGGTGACGGTAACTCGTGCCGTGCGATCACACTCGTGCTACGCACTCAGGTGCTCAACTGGCACTCGTTCCCGTCAACTCCGGCCACTCGTGCGAGTCAATCACGACTCGTGCGGGAAATCGTCTTTTCCGCACTTGTTACGTAAATAACTATACCTGGGAGGTTACGTTGCACTATTCTCTCCTAAAATTGGACCTACGACCTACAACTTTTACGTATGTAAGAGGTCAAAATAGGGCTACGTTTTAAGATACAGGCGAAAAAGGTCAATCACACATAAATAAAGCCTCCAAGAGCTAACAATATTTTTGTCACGACGAGCGCTGAGATCAGTTTTCTTATCCCCTTCAAATGAACTCACATAGTGAATACGCCACATGGGAAGATAGTACGGTATTGACTCCCAGGTTCTTCCTTCTGTTGCCTTGGAAGGTTTAGAAGGTAATTATTATACACAGGAGGCAATGCCATACTTTTGTCCCTAGTGGCGTAATATATTATTATATTATTCATTAATACAAGTTAAATGTTTAAATACACACTTACGCAAAAAATTTTTTATCAGATGTAGTAGGCATGGTGAGTCTGCAAATGGTGGCAATCCAATTAAGGTTATTGTGCTAGGGATGGATAAAGTTGGAAAAACAGCGCTTATCTATCAATTTTTGTACAACAAAATACCAGAAAAATATAAACCAACAGTAGATGACACACATTATGCAACTTTCAACGCAGCCAAGGATAAGAAGATTGTCTTCGAAATTTTAGATACATCTGGCTCCCTTGAGTTCCCAGCTATGCTTGATCTCTCAATAAAACAATACGATGTTTTTGTCCTTGTTTACGATGCGAGTAAGTCCAGCACTTTTAGAAAAGTTGAAGAACTGCGAGATCAGATTATATGCATAAAAAGGAAAGCTCCAATAGTCGTTGTAGCTAACAAAACTGATATTTGCAATGACAAAGAGATAGTAAGTATTAAACATTGAAAAATAAGCCTTTTTCTTTTATAAACAAATGAGACGAGTATTCTTACAATAAAAAGTACATTGCATGACGTTAAATAGTCAAATTTTTACACTTTTTCCTTTATTAATTAGTGGTTCACTATATTTGCTACTATTATCCTAAGAATACTATGTATTAAAATAGTGTAGTAACGGTTTTCTGAAAATTGAGTACTATCTTTGAATTTGAATTTGAGAATTTGAAGAGATAATAAATTAACGTTTCATACGAGTTGCACCGTGAGCATAAAATCTTGATTTTTTTGTAACTTTGACGAATGGAACGCATATGAAAAGCTTAAATAGTTGGTAAGGGTAAATGTATAGGTTTTTTAATCATATGTTTAAACTTAGACACTCATGTGCCCTCATTAAAATTAAAATAAGCTATTACAATCTCCTAATCTTTTATACATATATATATGCAAATCTACATGGCTGCTGCTGCATCAGCTCTCTACGGAAGTTTGTAACTGCCAAGCTGCGTGCGAACAAATTTTGATATAAAGCACACACTCGCATATTAGCACATTAGCAAAGCGGTGTTAGTATATAATTCGTATTTCACTGATTTTTCATTGCGTGTTTATGAATATCTGTAACTTTTCAAAGTACCCTTGCAGTGGAGTAGAGTAGTAATAAGAAAACAAGCAAAGTTTTTATTATTTTTGACGTGCAGTCGATCTCCAGTACAATCTCTGATGTTTGGAGGTTATATCTACTGAGCTCCAAAAATGTTCAACGGTGAAGGTTATTGGAAAGTGTGTGCATGCTTACAATTTTATAATTTACATTTATAATTTTACCTGGAGGAGAAAAATAAAAAATTCTTGGCTTGACCTCGGGTGGTGTTATACATGTGTGATTTGCATGTTTTCACCCCCCCCCTCCCCGGCAACCCATGCATATAGGTTTTTTCACTCTAGCCCTAAAAGACAACTTTTTCTCTGAGTTCAGGGACATCATAAGTGCAACATTTCTTCCGGGAAAAAACTCGCATTGTGGGTCATCTGGGAAGTTATGTTACGGTCTCCACCCTGAAATCGTGAAAAGATGGCATATTCGACGGAGGAAGGTGAAAAATTAGATACGCTCCTCAAGACGAAAGTAGGTCATTGACTCCCACGTCTTCGACTCAGCAGGCAATTACATATCCGGAAGGTAATGCCGTACTTTCGTTCTTTGGGGCGTAATATTTTATTTTGTGCTGAGGAAGGGGTATCGTCATTTCTCGTTAGAAACTTTTGACTCGCAGACATGGATTGATTTTGTTTTATTCTAAAATGCGTTCTTTTAATTTTCAGGAAGTAATTAAGCACGTACAAATAGTGCACACGAAAGTGTTTTTATTTAATAAGTTAGTTAATGGTCTTGTTAGCTTTAAGGACATAACAAGGTTGTTTTCTTTCGCTAGTGGATTAAATTAAGTTAAAAAAAAGGGTAAAGTGGCAGTCAGTTTTGTGAACAACGACCTAATAAAATTGATATAGATATCTATCGTGTCCATGTTTCTAATACGGGTAAGTTGAATATTTTATGTATCATGTGCACTCACATATTGAGATAAACAGTATTTATGTATTTCTTTTATTATTGATTTGATTATACAATTAACGTAAATAATGCTTATCAAGAAATTTTTGCAGTCATACTTAGAAATTTACGAAATGCCAGAGTAAATAATTGTAAAAAATCTTTTGATAAAACGAATTCTTCCCAAAAAATCAAAATTCGAAGCTGACATGGTAATGGTCAGTGATGGTAAATCGG
Organism: Copidosoma floridanum; assembly: GCF_036245765.1. Lineage (NCBI taxonomy): Eukaryota > Metazoa > Arthropoda > Insecta > Hymenoptera > Encyrtidae > Copidosoma > Copidosoma floridanum. The sequence goes on along the minus strand of NW_028321917.1, from coordinate 1,751,349 downwards.
ACTATATCAACAAAGAAAGTAAGTTTTGAAAAAGAGTGATCCACGTACAACAGAAACATAAAGAAAACGTTCATGAGAAATATATAATAATAACAACACTATGCTGAGAGTTCAAAATCAAACTGAATAGTTTCAAAGCATACAGTGTAGAAGAAGATAAATTTTATTTTATGTAGTACCACGAAGCACTCAGTGAAAATAGTATATCATTTACTTAGGCCAAAAAGTAGGGCTATTACTGACAGCGCTATATACCGCGGTTATCCGCAGTCACTTGTAGCCCCACGTTTTGGCCGTGGTACGTAAACTTTTTTTCCTTACACCTCCACCGAAAGTTCAACACAAAAATTTACACGATTTTTACTCCTCATTGTACTCATATTAATGATTCTTGTAACCTCTATACCTCTACACTGTATACAGCAACCACGCTCCTGTGACAGTCGATCGTTTCATTTAGAAGTCAATTTATGCTGATGTTTTTTATTTATTCATGGAAACACAAAGAAAAATAACCATAGCAGAAACTATGGATGATCTCGCGCTGTCAAAGCAATAGTGTTTAATCAGAGCACTCAATATATCACATATTTCATTAAAGCATAGTGGGCATGTGACGTCATTTACCTATTCAATATACAAATATAAAAAAATAACGTTAAAAAAATGGAATAGTGTACTACTATAACATTGTGATATGACGTGTATTATTAAGATGCGTTTTACATAAACAAAATTCAAATAATTTTCTAAAAATATTTTTTTTGCCTATGTTACTTAAATATATCCAATGATTTCCTGTATTGCATAAACTGTAAAGGCTGTACCTCCGTTAGCCCTATATGAATGTAATATAACGTCTGCTGCTGTTGCTGCTCCTCATCACATCACATATAACTATATATACACACATGCGAACTGGGTTCTGCGCACATTAGTCAGGACTGATAGGAGGCGTTTTCTAACTCGAAATTGGGTCAGATGCAACGAACTTTCGGCGCAGGTGTAAGGAAAAATATTATATCCAAATTAGATGTAATAATTGGTTATAAAAAGTGAAAACACCACTTTGTACAGTACGGAAGATTTAGTATGCAGTGGATCTAAACTTAGAGAGAAAGGAAATCGATTAAATATTTTCTTGTTACGTCTGATCACCAAACTTTCCAAACATTCCGTTCACAACCCGTTTTTCTTTCCTCCACGGCTTACGCGTCACGTCAAAGTACAAGCCATCAAAGTATTTTCTTAAATTATCTACTCTCTTCCTTGATCACTTATCCTAGTTGTGACTGAGGTACGTTCTATTCAACCTCTTTTTATATTTTAGCTCTTTCAACATTTGCCTTCATGGTTTTTTTCTTTCATTTTAAACAGATAAAGAACGTTATCTCAGATGACAAAACAATAGTTTTATTTTCGTATATGCTAACTCTTACTAACATTTAGGTGTTAGCTTCTGACAGCTCTATTTATTACTCTTAAGATCAACAAAATACACTTTACTATCAAACTCACTATAATTTAAGTTATTTTCATTACCATTACAGTAGGCTAACACCTGTCCCTACCCTACTTAACTCTTAAAAGCACGTCCCAGGCATAGGACGATAATGCGTCAAGGCTAAATTTCCTAGATAATAAAATCTGTCACGCCCCAACGTAACATTATTATTGAGTACTGCAATCCCTCCAAAACAACTTTTAGATCCACCAGAAAGAAGTTTTAGCTCAAGGTCGATTCTCACATCCATCTCAAATTCTAAAAGTGTAGATAGGCTTAGCTCTCATAACAAGAATAAAAGGTTGCAAAGAAAGTTTGCTACACTGAACTTTAATAAATTCTGTGAAGCAAATAAAAAAATCTGTGGAGCTATGAATAAAAAAACAGAAATTGACACCGCTAAAGCCGATGTATCGGCAAGACTTAAGTTAATCGACAATGAGAAACCTACTACTATCAGCTCTTGCTAGAATTCTGATGCTATAAGAACTGGTAGAGTACTAAAATCTTGATCAGTATGGCTGTCATGAAAACTGTAACTTCATTTTTAAAGTTAATACCCTTTAATTTAAAAAATGCTAAAGATCTCAAAAGCACTTATCCATTTCGTTTTTTTGATATGTTTTCCATGTTTCTGTAGCTTGCAGGCTACACCTTTACAAAAAAATATATCAAATGAGAAAAAAATAGAATCTTCGAACAAACATTAAGATTCATATGTATCTCTAGTTAAGGAGGAAGATTTGATTTTCTCTTCAAAAATTTTGGGAAGCAGTGCCCAATGCATCGTTTAAAAAGCGAAATTATACTAATTGAAAGTAGCTGTTAAATCTATCAATATGTCTGGTAATAAGAAGTTAATTTTCAAAGAAATGGCGATGATGGAAAGAATAAGACATCCACTATTTGTCAACATTATGTGTGTTGCTTAATCTCCGACAGCTTTTTATATTGCTATGAAGCTTATTAGTGATAAAAATCTGGATGATCGTATTTTTAAATAAACGAAACAAGCAGGTGTGTCTCAATGAAAAAAGAAAAAATGAAATATTTCTTCGAACACGTAGTAGTATGGTATAAATTCACCAATCAATTTAGATCAGATTATAAATAGTAATTTCAATATAAAAATATGCGATTTCGACTTGTCAAAAAGCATGACCTAAATCAAACACTTTCGACCACCATGAATGAAGCTGTGAAAGCGACTTTTATGTTTTTGGCCCCATAATTACTAATTCATCATTAATCACTAAGTACATCATCAGATGTGTGGTCTGTTGGTGCAACTCTCATTGAATTATGCAGCAAAAAAACTATTTGGAATTTTAGTAGTTACGACATCGTAAAAAATTAAGAAAAGTATTTGGAAAGCAAGAAATTTTTAACGTGACTTGTGTTCCAATTTACTTTCATAAAGACATCATGGCATCCTTCACCTACGATAAAACCAAATGGATTACAATGCCAGAGCTTCTCTGTTTTTACAGGAATAAGTTTTCTTTCTTCTTGTGTAACAAATCATTTTTGTTTATGTCATTTATGTACTAGTGTGTTCATTAAATCTAAAAAATTCTAGACTGAAAGCTTATGTAACTCGAAAGTTAAGATGTTAAAACGAAGTACAAATTGTAATGTCTAGTTGTAAGTACAAAAAATTATATTTTAATATTAGATACAATACAATGGAGTAAAAAATGTGATTATTAACTGTGACAAAAATTGTAATGTATAAAGACAATAAACAACTTTACGGGCAATGCTGATCAAATTTTATTGTGTCGTGACAACGTTTCGACTAAACTTTGGCAGTCCCTCTCAAGTCTAAATTTGACGTTGACAAAAATATTACTGAGCAAAGTCAATTCGTATAAATTACATCTTTTTTTGAATAATAGTAATGACTAGATTAGAAGATAGAAGTAATGACTCTTCTAGTCATTACTTACGAGCAAGAAAAGATGTAACTTGTACGAATTGACTTTGCTCAGTAATATTTTTGTCAATGTTGAGTTTAGACTTGAGAAGGACTGCCAAAGTGTAGTCAAAACCTTGTCACGACACAATAAAATTTGAACAGCATTGCCCGTAAAGTCGTTTATTGTCTTTATACATTCCTCGCTGTTCTTGGAATCCTTTTGGTGTTTAAATTGTAATGTACTAACGCAAGTTAGTGTATCTTACAACTATCTGTCTTCAAATTATAGTCTGAAAAAGGACTGTGACCAGATTATAGCACTCTATTGAGAATATTTATATTAACAGTACTTTAAAATGTTAATCGTTAATAACCACATATTTTTGTACAGTATTTCTCGAAGTTGATTAATAAAAAGAATGGTATGCATAAATAAAATATAATTTTTTTATCCTATTAATTTACTCAATACTTTCAATCGAACAATCTATCACTTTGATGTGTCATTTAGAAGAAGCGCTAGATAGGTTTTATGATTTTATTTAAAGTACAACAGACTAAAAACAAGAAATACGTAACAAATGTTTTTACAGAATAGGACATTTTGTGTAATGCAATATTAATTAGTAAATTTAAATATAAATAACCATTACTGATTTATTTCTTTATTTGCAAGACTACATTTAATAACGCAGAAATAAAGAAGTCTAACAAAACGTAATTCTTTGCATAACTGAAAATATTTCACAGATAAATGCTTATGTACATTATAAAAAATTAAAATAAAACGTTATACCTGCCAAGCTGTTTTTTTTTTAACTAATACATTTAATATTTGGTACCTCGTACCAGGTCTTGTAGCTTCTGATGCGTAAGATGCTTCTCATCGACAGATGTAACACCACTTAGTTACCTAAAAATAAAAAGAGGCGCCAACACAGCGTTGCCAAATCTCTTTCACATACGTTACCTTTATCTCTTTTACACCTTGGGTTTCTTCTCCTGGCTGCACTGCAGCAACTCGGCCTCGTATCATGCAAGCCGGGAGCGCATGTCCGCCACATCCTGCTCGTCCTGGACCAGGAGAGGCTTCTGCTCGTCCTAGACCCACGCTTACATACACACACTTACACTTCGTCCCCAATTTCACACACTTTTATATTCTCTCTCTCCCTCTTCTCTGTTTGCTCTTGCTCTCTATACTCACACACACACTCTCTCTCTCTAGCCATTGGGATATTTTATCCTTGGCATCAGTAAACTGTAGTTCAATTCAATTTTTTCTCTGGTCTACTTAAAGAAGATACTTTTTCTCTTTCTCTCTCTCTCTCTCAACTCTGCTATCTATCTTCACACCTGACAAACGCGAGAACAATGGCGACTCTCCCGAGCAAGCACCTTCGTGGTCTCTCGTACACCTCGTCTCGTCAACCCACACACTACCTCTCTCTCTCTCTCTCTCTCTCTCTCTGTCTTGTTCCGTCTCTCACTGTCTACGCTTCACACACACATACACTCTCTCTCTCTCTAGCCTCACCTCCTGGTCAAACGTCCGCGAGTCCACCCCAGCGCGATGCTGTCCAGGGTCCTCGAGCGGGTCGTTCATCCTATGGTTTCGCTCTTTCTCTTCATTCTCTCTTACCCACTTCTTCTAGTGTGAGCTGCTTCCGTAGTCCTCTACCTGGAGACCTCGTCGTCCTGGGAGAACACAACAGCTACTAGACTGACGTGCACACCTCTTTTCTTTCAACACTCTACCCACCTTCTTGACAACTCTCTCTCTCTCTCTCTTTCTTTTTCTCTCTACTCTTGCCACGAGAACCCGCACAAATCACCGAAACTCTCGCTGCTCGTACTAAGGCGTACAACTCGAGACTCTCCTCAAAACTGACTCGTGATCTTTCGCTTGAGCAATGGTTGCCACTGTTTACGAGAGCAGGAAGTTAAAGGATTATTGCAATTAAAACGAATCTCTCCGAATAAGGTACCTAATAAAAAATGGTTTGGTGTCAGTGCTTTGTTATCACGCGGGTCTAATGAAAAATGAGTTAGTGGTTGAGAGTTTACTGAATGTTCAATTTCTGCAAAAATCGTTAAAAGGGTTTCCTTTTTTGGGGCCTGTTCTTTTACTGAAGCATACATCGCATCGCAGTCTTTACGAAACGAATCAATCTCTCCTATGCTCCCCCCATGTGTGGAGCAGAAGGGGGATTGAAACTCCAATAAAAGTCTTGATGTGCTGAAAATTTTTCGAATTTTTGTTTTGATTTATGTAATTCGACTATTGACTCTTGTAACTCGCTGCACATCATGCCCTTGAAGTTTGTCCCATTATCAAAATAAATTACATGAGGTACTCCATGTCACGCAATAAATCTTTTGAGTGCTAAAATAGCCGAGTCAGTACTTAAGCTATAAGCAATTTCCAAGTGAATAGCTCTGGTCGACAAACAAGTGAGCATAACACCCCATCTCTTTTCATTTTTTAGGTCTTTCTCTACACGCAACTCTAGCGTACGGTAGTGCAGCCTTTTTTTGGATTCACGGGTTTTCTGCATCTCATTTTGCAAATTGTGCACTTAAAAATTGAACTTTGTAAGGCTTGTCGGGAACCAAGAATCCAAAATTCTTGCTTTATTTCGTTGAGAACAGTATCGTGACTTGTATGAAGGTATTTCTCATGATAATACTTTATCAAAAGTTTCGTGAGGTGATCTTTACTGTCCAAGATAATTGGCTCATAGATTAAATTTTCGTTTTTACTGTTGGAATTTGACAATCTTCTATGTGTTCTTAAGACTCCTTTTTCGTCCATTAAAGCATCTAAGTTATGTATTTTACTACTTTTCGAAATTTTATTTGAATTTTTCAGCGCGTGAATTTCAATTAAAAAAGATGATTCTTGAAAGGTTTTTAGACATAAATCGATTGCCTTTATTTGTAAATCCGTTAGTAAAATTTCAATTGGCGCGATCTCCTTTTTTTCATTTAGTTTGTTTTTTAGTTTTAAAAAGTACTGGAAAACGTGTTGAGCAGTTCGAATGAGTCGAATCTACGATAAAAAACGTGAAAATTTAATTGAAGGTGGTTCTATTTGCATGATAATGTTTTATTTCGATGTCTTTTAAATTTTCACAAGAAGTTATAAATTCTTGTTTTAACCATTCACTCTCGTCTTCTATTAAAAAACTCGGACCTTTAAACCAACGACTTTCGTTATTTAAGCTTCCAGGTGCAAATTGGGTACCGTCATCTGGTTTTCTTTTGAGGGAACCCATCACCATTCGCTTTCCTTAGAATTTTCCCGAATTTTAGCTAAACGGTTCGCACCTAAAGTTTTAAAATCTTTTGGATCTTTTTTAATTCAGAATAGAACCGTTGCCAAATCCAAGGAAAAAATACACCTAGTAATCGTAAAATCGTGTTATTTTTTAATTAATACCGATAATTGCGTCGCTAAAAGCGCTCCTTCTAATTCTAATCTCGGTATCGTTAGTCTTTTTATTGGAGCTACGTGACTTTTTGCAGCGATTATGGACGTGTGAAAAAAGTTTTTTTTCGATTTGAAAACGCCAGTACGCAACTGACGCATACGCTTGCTTACTAGCGTCGCAGAATACATGTAACTCGGCATTTCTCTGTTGTGAATCACGTATTTGATAGCACCTATAGATGTAACATTTTTTCACATGATTTAAATCGTTCAGCCACTCAAACTATTTATTAAATTCCATATCCTTAATTTTCTCATCCCACATTACATTACTTGCCCATACGTCTTGCATCAAAATTCGCGAGTGAATAATAAACGGGGTCAAGAAACCGAGTGGGTCAAAAATTTACATAGTAACGGACAAAAATTATTTTTTTGTTGGTCTTTTGCTTTTGTTTAGTAGTTCAGGTTTTATTTTGTTTAGTTTTACGTTAAAGCTGAGTTTATCCGAATAATTGTTCCAGCGTAAGCCTAAAATTTTCTCGCCTGTACAATTCTTTGAATGTGTTTTTAAAAGTTGATTTAAGTTTTTTTTTCTCAACATCAGCTAAAATTGACGCGTCGTTACATGACCAGCTATGCATTTTCCAATCGGCATGGGAATTTATTTTAATGACTTCATGAACTTAACTTATTGCTTCAGTTCGTGTTTCACAGCTATCAAGAAAGTGGTCCATGTGAAAATTTTTAAAGACACTTTTCGCACTTTCCGGATATTTGAATTTAAAGAGATTGGTATTTTTATTTTTGATAAAAAGCGCAGAACATGAAGAAGATTTGGCACCAAAAAGCATGGAACTCATTATAAATTCTTAGGCGGATTTTTCCTCTCTTCTCCCCTCCAAAGAAAATGTTGAGCATTGCTAGACTCAAGATCTTTATCGAGTTTTTTTCTCTAATAATACTAACCAACGAAATGCGTTTGTTCGACCGTCAGAAAAAGTTTCGTCTCTTAACTTCCATAAAAGCCCGATCTCCCAAGAACCATTTGTGTATCGGCTTGTTTGTTCTAAAATATCCATAGATAGTTCATTTTCAGAGGTATTGATGTTTCTTTCGACTATACCGACCGCATCTAGACCGAAATAGAACCGTACAAGTCCTGCAAGGTTTTCATCGAAATTGCATTGACTCAAATTTTCCGGCTCTTAGTTTATGTTTATGGTATTTATTTGTGTATTTAAATTTTCATTTTTAAGATTAGCATTGAAATGTCCATGAATTGCCCACCATACGAAAGATTTACTGACAAAAAAGAAATTTTTTTGAATTTCTCTTATTTTGCGCGTTATTATGAGATTGATATAATCCTGGCCAATTAGCATGGTGGGAGTCAAACTGCAAGGGCGTTGGTATATACCGGTTTGTTTTTTACATAGTTGAGACACGCCTTCATCGATCTCTTGGGTTGAAAAAGGAAGGTCATTATCAACGAGAATATGTTCCAAAACATACATAAAATTTCCAATCTTTATGTTAATCCTATTTGACATAGTTGTTCCTCAAAGACTTTTCAAGGATAATCTCAAAATTGAAGTTTTGGCACCAATTTGTTTTACAATATTTGCGTGAACTATTGATACTGTTAAGCCTTCATCGAGAAGAACGTCAACTTTTCTGAAACTTTTTTCGTCTTCCACAATTAAAGAAACGATTTTTAAGTATACTTTAGATTTTAAATTTTTAAGCTGTAAATTATAAACATAATGTTCTAGCTAACAAAGCCTTAAGATAACCTTTGCACTCATATATAAAATGATTCTTTCTTTAGCAAATAAAACATAAACGCTTGTTTTTCTCATTTTCAGCACACATCTTGCCTCTAGTATGATTGAAAGTTTCAGTTACAAATACACTTATTTCTTGTCAAGAACTGCAACTTGTTCGTTCAGAAATTTTTGTGCTAGAATCGTTTGTACATGACGTGAAAATTCCAGCTACCAAAACAATTTCGGCTTCTCCATATAAAAATTTGACAATCTTTCTAACTCAGGCTTTCCTTGGCCTTTCAAAGCTGCATTTCGAATGTAAGCACTCATCATTGAGTCAGGTAACTTTTTAATTATTTCATTCTATATATCAGAACTATGCAAATAACCAACTTTTTCTAAAGACTTTATAGCAGATACCGAATTTTTCAAATGAGTTGCTACTTCTCTTAAATTTTGCTTTCGTGAATCAATTTTTGGCAAATCCTTTAAGTCATTGATTATTTTTTTTCAAAACTAACTGTGCGTTTCCGAATCTCATTTCAAGTGTTTTCATTATTTCATCAGGTTTTTCCTCAAATACAAAAAGAGCTTGAACCGTATATCGTGCTTCACCCTTCAAAGCCTCGGAAAGCCTGAGTAAATTTTCCTGATCGGTGTATTCGTTTTGTAACGTAGTCAAATTATTTGTTTGTTTAAACTTCGTCCCCATAAAAAACTGGCAGCGGTTTAGCTGTCATTCTAGTTACTAAAGTAGAATTATTTGCCAAAAGACTTGAATTTCTAATCATTAATAAAGTGTTTTTCATTGCGGTGGCTAATAGGTTGTCTGTATTTTTGGTTGACTGGGTTGTGTTTGCAGTACAATGAAAATAATTAATTGGCCTATTAAAATTGTCATCAAGAATTTAAAATTCATCATTGTTATCTAAACCTAACAACGCATCATTGCCCTCAATATTCTCATCAAAAAACGCGTCGGAATCAGAACTTTGATTTTTGTCTTGGTCTTGCACTGCTTCACCCACTGCATCGTGACTTCGTTGTTGACGTGGCACTCTAACCTGAGTTTCCGCTGCTGCTTGTAGTTGCCGATCCGCAAGTTGGAGGACCGCTGCCACGAGAGGACGACACGGTGCTCGATTTTGAGCTGCCACTGCTGCATGAGGTGGTGAGACCGTAAGCTCGTTGGCCTCTGCTGCTGGACGACGGCGCGGCACCCGACTGCGAGTTGCCGCTGCTACATTGGGTGGCAGGGCTGCAAGCTCGATAGCCTCGGCTGCTGGACGACGGCGCGGTGCTCGATTTCGAGCTAACGCATGTGGTGCAGGGGCTGTTGGTGCAAACTCCAGTTGTGGCGGAGAAACAGTGCGGTGACGAGGTAATGCTCGTTCGCGAGCTGCCGCAGGAGGTGGTGGTGTCGCAGGCTCGACGGCCTCCACTACCAATGGTAGAAGAGGGACCACGGGCCTGTCAACTTCTATTGCTAGACGATGTTGAAGTGCTTGGGCACGAGCTATCGCTGATATTTGTGGGAATGCAAACCCGGCTCCTTCAACTTCGCCAAATAGAGCCCGATTTCGTAAAAAGTCTGTCACGGCTAGTAAAGCTGCAAGCTTGGCATTTTCATTCACATTCGCTGGTGCTTTAGGTTTACGAAATTGTTGCGCCGCTTGGAGGTTATCTTCTCCTTCGGCTTCTTCTGATTCTGACGACTGTATTTCTCCCGCCTCTCCTTCATCTTGAAAGGATGTGAGTCTCAGGAATTGTCTTGCTCCGAATTTGTTTGGGCCTATGAAGAAATCGTCCCCGAGTCTGGGCCCGCAAAATTGTTCTCTCCATAAACTAGACATAAACGTCTTTTTGGAGGTTCGCGTAACGGTGGTTCTTGTTTTTTCCTCATTCTCCATAAAAATACACAAAAAAAGGAGTTATTTTTTTTTCTTTAGATTTCCCGGCCGATGCACCAAAAATATTCTGGTGTAATATTAAATGAAAGAAAACTAAAATTACTTTTCAGAAAAAATTGAACAAATTCTTTATTTAATCCCAGACAACAGCTTGAGCTTTTTCCTCGATGTTATCAGAATCGATTCTCAAAGAGATCTGCTGAAAAACCAAATTTCCGCTCACTTTTTAAAATAACATTTTTTCTTAAACTGTCATGGCAACGAACTCGAACATGTACGTTCGTCTGTTAAATGTTTAAAAACGAAAACATTTGAAACTTTTTAATGACGACAATGAATTATACTAATAATAATAATAATTACCATAATAATAATAATAATAATAATAATAATAATAATAATAATAAAATCACTGTTCCTCATTGATATAAGCACGTCCTTTCTTCCGTCTTAAAAATCAGCTCCCGACCAACCGTCTGCAAGAGTACCCCTTTGCACTCCCACTCCGTAGTTCCCTTCTTTTATCGAACTACCGAAATGTTAGGTGAAGGACAATAGATGCCCCTGACCAGCCCTTATTCAACTGGCCGTGACACGGCCTTGCACGGTTACTAGCTTCGTGCTAGAGCAGCCCTTAAGATCGGAAGATCAAGCTTAATTTTTAGCAGGCGAAAGTATCACAAAAATAATTAGCAGACTGTAACAATAATAATATTTTATTTACTGCTGTACATTTTTTCAATTTACCTTTAAAAATCAGCAAGTTTTAAAATTATATAAAAATTTGTTTCCAAACCATATTTAACACTTTAATAATTTTTCTCTTACAACTTAAATAAATTAGTTATTTTTGTTTTCGCATCTTTATAAAGCCACGTATAATGGACCACAAAAAAAATGTTTTTTTTCACGAGGAAGCCTACATTATCGAAACCTTATACTTGAAATTTTTTTATTGTCATAGCAAATGCCACGACGATTAGAAACTCCTTACGATACAAATTAAAAAGTAATGTTCAGATGCTTACTGTATTTGAAAGAATTTTTGGAATGAAGACTCTACTTCAAATTTTTTCTCCAGTTATTACCTCTCTTTCTACATTAAGTTTTTAAAATTTCGTGATTCTTAATCGTGTTCCATTACACGATTTTCTAGGTAACGTTACTAGTGTACTAGTGTCTAGAGCTAGTTCATTATGTGGTAATCCTTCACAAATATTGTTCAGCATTTTCACCTGAAAATTTATATAAATATTATCGTCTGATCTATAATATAGTAAGTTTAAGTTCCGCCAGTTAATTTATTAGGAATTTTCTTATTTAAATGACAGGTATACTCGTTGTGCGATATTAGTATAACACTATTTATCATCCATCAATTATATATCAGAAAATATTTGAGAACATACATTATTTGATATTGCATTGTGAGGAGTATTAGAAGGTTCTATTATCCCTTTCCTGATTTTCAATAATAATTTTAAAAATCCTTCATTGGTTGAGTAAATATTGATTCTAATCTTAACATTTAGAATGAGTTTCATAAAAAGGAAGATTCAGAAATTTTTTCAATTGTTATTCTTCTGTGACTGTTTTTTATCAATTGGAGAAGTAAATGAAAATCACTACCTAAAATGATTTATCTATTTCCAAAATATTATTCAGTATCACATACACCTCTTAATGTTCTTCTTATATTACTGATCTCTCCATATTATTAAGATCTACAGGAAGTTAAAGTTCGATGACTTATCATTTATTTTGGAAGCAAAATAAAAGCTATACCAGTCCATACCATTGACAGAATTTCTTTATTTTGAGAAATAAAATAATAAATTACCATTTCATGTAAATAAGTTTTAATAAAATAAAACGTCCAATGACAATTAGTTAATAGTTTAAAACCACGTCCAATGGTGGTACTGTCAAATTTTGTATTTATTAAGAAACAAAACGACGTTTCGGCCGTTTCGGCAGTGTTTCAGCCCTCATGAGGTACAAAAATCTATGAGTAATAAAATAATCTTTACAATACAAATTTTGATTAATACGGTAAACGCAAATTGAGTGAAGTTTATAACATACCTCTAACTCTTACCAAAGGAATCTAAAATCGTTATGTAGTCAGAGTTTCAAGCTTAGTTGCTTTTATACCTTGCACATACACAAATGGCATAGTATACATACGTAATACAATCAAATAAAAATCGCAAACAGTTTCTTGTGAGACGCACATAAATAGTTCATGTTTTCCTAATACTATAAATGAAAGGGGCCCTCAAATCATATACATCAAGATAGTCTCCTTTGTTGATTGACTTAACAAGAGATTTTTAACAATTTTATAATTTCTCTGTATCTTGTTGTCTATTATTTTTATTATTGAAGTAATGTATTTTTAGCATTTCGGAAAAAAGGCGCTTCTTGTAATTTTGTTCTGTATCTAAAATTTTTATTTTATGAATATTGAAGTTATGTGTAAATTCAATGCTATGTTGATATAGTACAGATGTTTTTTTTTCTTCATGTCTCTTTTATGTTGTGCCATTCTTAATTTTATAGCTTTTGATATTTGACGAATATAACAGTAGTTGCACTTCGCACATGGTATGTTGTAAACGACATTATTTTTATTAAGTGGTTAAGTTACATCTTTTCCAAGTGAAAAGATCGAATTCAACTTATTGTTTACACTGCATAAAGACTAATATGGAGCTTCTTACAACAATATTAAACAGGACTTTACAAGTGAGGAATATACGGTAATGATAAGATTAGTTTGTAATTATTACTATTTCTATTGCAATTGTCAATCATATTCATGTTTTTTTAAGTTATTAATTATTTTGTTTGAAAATTCATTAATAAATTGTTGAGGATAGTTGTTAGCTAGTAAAATTTTATCGATTGATTTTTAATTATCGTTATGAAATTGAGTGTCTGCTAATTTAATGGAAAAGTCTACTAATGTGTAAATGATAGTTATTTTATGATATATTGGATGGTGCGAGAGAAAATTCAAGTATCGGCCTGAGTGAGTAGGTTTTTGGTACCAATTAGTTAGTACTGTATTATTTTGTTGAATGATAATTTTTAAATCTACAAAACTAATGCTGTTGTTATTACATGTCTTAATAGTGAACTGTAATTTCGGACAGTAGCTATTAAAAATGTGTTTAGTATAGTTGATATATTTATTAGGCACACATATGAGGATAGCATCCACATACCGTACATGCACTGGAACATTAAAACATAACTTCTCTAAGCATGAAATTTCAAGCAAACGCATTAAAAGATCACACAGCACTGGACTACAGGGACTGCTCATTGGACAGCCAAAAACTTGTTTATAAAATTTGTTGTTGAAATAGAAAAAAGTAAAATTTAAGACACACCTGTGCAAAATTTATTGAGAGAAACATTGATTTTACCATTCAATAATTTTCAAAAATGCTTTATTGCATTTATGATTAAGACTTCACTAGAATTAGTAAATAAACTAACTACATCTAGACTAACAAGAGTGTAACCAGGTGAAATGATACTATCTTTTAATTTATTTTTTAACGCATAACAATTTTTACGTGTGTTTTCGCCAGCAGAATATTCTTAATCAAAAAGTTAGAAAGAAATTTAGAAAATCTATTAGTAGGTGAATTCAGTATCGAGACAATAATACGGATAGTCAAGTCTTTTTTGTATATTTTTCGCAGTCCGTAGCATTAAGACAAGTTTTTTTATGAATATCTTTATCTAACTTATTTAAATTATAAAAAAATAACGTATTAAAAAAAAATAATTAAATAAACAAATAAATAAGTTTTTCCAGATCCGACTGGTCTATTTATAAAGAAAATATAACTTTTTCTTTCGCAAATAATATTAAATATTTTCTTCTCGTCATTATTAAAACTTACACGCGTTAAGTTAATTATTTCCTTAGTAAATCGTATTTCTTTATCTAGTTTTTTTTTTCTCAAATTTTTAGCGTTAGGTGAATTAAATTATTGACATGGTTCTTCTAATTCAAAACTTAGTTAATGTGTTAAAGAGCAGAATTATTTGTTTTATCAGCAAAATCCTCCATGTTTTATCATCTTAAATGTTTTCTGAAATTAAAAATTAAGAAAAAAATTGTCTTAGTTGATATAGAAACATAACAGCAATCGCTTCTTTAGAAATGTCATTTTTTTCATCATGATGTATTAAACCCGTTGCAATTGCAATGTCTTCGAAGGTTCCATACGTTATTTCTTTATATGTTCTAATCCCTTTGAATGATGTCAAACCAGTTACATTATTTAATATAAGTTTTAAAAAATTTTCATTATCTTTTCAAGATAAAATGTTCAATCTCCCTATCACAGTATTTTTTTTTTTTCTTTTTTCTTCCAAACTTTCGATTTATTACAAAAATGTAGTATTCTAAAAGTTCTACATACTCTATGGATTTTGCAAAGTCATCATATGTATATTTAGTTCAAACCAAGCTGTTAACTGTGCATCGTAGTTTTTCTTGATACTTTCAATGTAATTTTTTTCAAAGACAAGTATTAAACTGTTTTCAAGGTGAACAGCTAAATTTATAACTATATGACTTCTACCACAAATTGGAAACTCCTGCAATCCGCCAGCTGCTTTTATCAGACCTACATATCTAGCATCAACGTCATTGTTAATTTCACTAAATGTTTCTTTGTCTTAGTCTCTTAATGTTTGAAGTTTAATATATGCTCTGTTACTACCTATATAAATGTAGTTGTATGTATATTTTATACTTCAGATACGTGCAATGCATTAAACGTTAATATAACATTTACATTTCATCAAAAGAAATTGATTATGAGGTACAACCATTCAATTATCTACTAAAATTTTAGCTTTTAGCTAAGTTTTGTAAGGAAAGTATATTACATATGTTATTTGTTTTTTTATGTTGTGGGTGATCGTTCATTTGGAATATATTTTAAAATGAAATACGTTTTTAAAAAGATTTGTGAAATTTTTTGTATACTTTTGGTAAGAATGAACCATACAAGGTCTGTTGTTCGTGGAAGGACCGTGAAGTATGTGTTTAATGATTAATTTTGTAAGTTCCACATTATCTGACGAAATCTTAGCAGGAACAATTGTATCAATTTGTTCAAACGTTATATTTTTTAACAGGACGTAGAGTTACTAAAACGTGTGCATAAGGTAGAACACGTTCCTGACCCTCAATCGTACAGATTATACATTCCGTAAAAAAATTGTTAATAAATAATTTTAATGTACTGTTGCGTTTGTGTGACGAATTATTCAAGTCTAAGCGTAATAATAGAAAAAAAGAATGTCATGGTCAGGAATCAAAGAATATCCAGCTACGAGTCAAGCGTAAGCAAAACAGTTAGTGCACTCGACCATCGAGAGACACAGGTAGTTGCGGTCAAAAGTAATATTTGAGTTGTGAGAAATGGACGGGGCTTAACTTCAAGGCTAGATAAGGGGGCTCCACACTCCTACCTGCCCGGTGAGAGAGAGCTCGGTTCTTCTGCGCTTGCGCTAGTAGCCGAGAGCATCCAAGATAAGCTCAAAGTTTTGCAAAAATACGCCAGCTTTTCACTTTAGTTCAGTAGGATCCGCTAGGTGGCGTCGACATAAAATTGTAGCTACCTGCAACAGAATGAAATAAGTGTGGTTATAACACGCCGGAGCGTAAAAGTCTTTTCTTCAATCGTCGGCTGGCAGTTCATCGACAATGTAGCTGGAGACGTGCAGCTTGGTATCCCGGTTACCGATGACGCTTTTCTCCGAAGGGGAAGTGATCTAGGTCTTCACTTTCACCTAGAACCTTGAGGATTGATGAGTGCCACTGATGAAAAATTAATTCTAACCGATAACGTCTCCAGCGGAATACCAGGCGACGTGTCAAACCAGATCACATCCTGCTCTGACACTTCAGTGTTATGTGGCCGTACCACAATCTGGCCTGGTGCCGTCAGAGAATTTTTACTACAAACATAAGCCAGGGAAGATAGCCCTAAAGAGTATAGGCAGCCACAACGGCCTCCTTCTTAGTGGTCGTCCCAACGGCATACCTACAGAGAAGGTAATCTCCAGGCCTACTTTCCCGACTAATGACGAGCGGTGGTTATCCGGGCAACGACCTGAAGACGAGATATATTTTGATCAGCGGCGTATAACTGGCTCTTTATCATCAAGCATTATAATGAGAAATAACTAGAAATTTTATCACTGGCCTTTTTGAGGGCCAATATAAGTATTTACGTTCTTTACTTAACTTTCAATCTCATCGGTTGTTTTAAGGGCCCCCTAAGTTTCAACTACCGTGCCAACAAATAAATTCTTACTAGCATTTCCGGAAACATTATTCGTCAACTAAAAGACTATGTGAAGCTGGCCACTATTAAACCAAGTCAGTTATTTACTGGCGGACGTCACGAGCATAGTTGTTCATTGCAAGGCTGGGAACCCCGATGACCGACGATCCTATATTACCCCCTCGACTCTAAGCATCTAACCAGGAATCAGTGATCCTCTCCAAGGTCTGTGCTGGGCGTACCTAACAGCTATGAAGGAAAAAAAAAAAACTTGAGCCAATGAGAGTCTCCAATGGGCAAGCATCATGAACTAATCTCTACTAATCTCTCCACCTTAGATCATCAAAACAACTGAGTCTGCAAAAGAAGGTGCTTTAGACACTAATGTCTTCGACGTTATACCAGGAGACGTTGGGAAAGAGCACAACAACTAGCCCTAAATCTTCGGACTTTATAATTTTTCTCCCGAACAGCCTGGGTCTTCAACAGCTGGCCAGAGAAGATCACCCTGAAGTATCCAGGCAGTTACTATTGCTGTAAACTTTAGTCAAGAAAGAGTTTACTTAAGAAGCTCACCGGTCTTTTTTAGGGCAATTGGACGTCGAACTACCTTGCCAACAAATATATTAGAACTTAACAAAGTTGACAAAAAATAGCCTTTAGGGGTCACAAAAGTCGCAAGAGGGTGAATTGGAAGAAAAACTTTAAATGTATCTAATGAATACAATTTTAAGCGTCAAGAAACTGACGCAAAAAATTTATCGAGATTGGAACAGCAGCCTAAAAATCGACAAATAAAGAATCTATTACGTGAGAGATCAGCTTTTCATTTTACCCTCACAGTAACCTCTTAAATCTTTAAGGATCTAAATTCAGGTTTTTAAATAAGAAGAAAATATAGTTGTATTTTTGTGGCACTAAAAAATGTAGAAATTAAGCTCTAAGACTTCGTTGCTCTGGTTATAAAGTTGTGAGATAAGAGAAAAAAAAACTTTTTTTTATTATATATTTTTGGGAGTTTAAAATCCTAACATCTTTAAAAAATAGCCCTTTTCGAAAATAACACGGGAGAAAGTGATAATCAACCACTCCTTATGTCCAACGATTATTTTATGGCATAAGGAACGCACGATACTTTTCAGCATAATTATATTTTATTTAATTTTTACAGCTTATTATTTGACCAAATAAACTGTATGGATTGCAAACAAATAAGTTTTTAGTAAGAAGATTTTTGTTCTAGAAGTGTCAGGAATAATTGTAAAATTTCTAACTGAAAACCTTTCACATTACATGTCAACACACTACGGTGTTCCATTTAGTAAGTCTCGGGCGAAGCCGAGACGGGGGGCTGCTAGTGTGAAATATGTTCATAGCTTTACTACAGATAATTATAGCAATTTTTTAGTTAATTTGAGCAGTAATTGCAGTTATACTTTATAGTAAATATACCTTATAGCTAATAGTTTTTACTAAGTTAGCTAGGTTACTACTAATCACAATACCATCAGTCACTGTAATAATTCAAAAGTGAAGCAAAGGGAACGAAAAATGTATCGCATAACTATATTAAAATTATTCTTTCATTTCTAATTAAGAGACATACTTAGACATAAAAACTTTTGTAGTAAGTTAATATAGGAATCAAAGAAGAAAGATATAAAAATTTTATAAACAATTTTTTTTTAAATTATGTAAAGCAGTTTTAGCCAAATAATATTAATAAGAGCATGTGAAAGCCAGAGAAAAATCAGTTACACTTTTTTTATGTGTCACTCCTTCAAACCTGAAATGGATGCTGCTAGTCGATGTCATCTCAGGTAAAAATAAAACTTTTTTTTCAAAAACTTTTTTTTATTCACTTCTTGGAGGTCTTTTTTAATGTGTCAAGGATTTCGAGAACCGAAAAATTATTTCGATATCTAGTGATCTGACAAGAATAATTTTTTCTATTTTAATATAGCCACTACAAGCCATAGACGTCACAAACGAAGGGCCCTAAAGGGTGAACAAATATTTTTCTTAAAGCAGGGTTATTTCATTTAAAAATATTGATCTTATTTATATTTTTTCAATTATATGTATTGCAATTTCTTGAAAGGTCGGAAAGTATTGCCAAACGTAAGTATTAGACTTTCTTATTGTCATCATGCACAGAAGACGTCAGATTAATTTTTTTTGGTTGATATTTTTAAAAATTTTGGTCATCAATAAATTAATCTTACAATATTAAAAAATTTCTGATAATAACTGTTTGTTTATAAACTTTAATGTTAAAGATCTATCACTTCTTATACTCGAATTCGTAGTCAGTTCCTTAACGGATTCTGTAAGTCTAAGAGTTACTTTTATGACATTTTGGAATCAACTTTCTTGAAAGTTATATCAATGACCTTAGTCTTTTTTGTTTGCAAATAAATTTGGAATGTTCTATTAACGTAATCCCTAAATTTTACAGGCTTTTATAAGGTAGTTTTACTAGTAGCGCCGAAATTACCTTAACTTGAAACTAACCTAATATAACAAATTATAAGCGAGTAATTCAAAAGTGTCCGTTTAAATAAGTAACTAAAAATATTATTTTATGATTAGAAAATAAGAAAAATAAATAAATCATGAATGTAATAAGAAATCACTTTCTGTTTCAAATAGATAATACAAATTTTTAAATACCATAAAAATTCTGTAAATGTATACTTTAAGTATAAAAAATGCATTTAAACTAAAAAATCAATTAACAAAGTTTGCTGCACATGTGTCTATATAATACACACATTGAAAAGTTAATGTTATTGTTTTAATCTAGTAAATTACCAAAAAAAATTTTTTGTGCACGGCAGATTGATGCAAACAGCCAATGTTAAGTCCACAAAATTTTGTAATATGACATAACTTTCCAGGATTAAACAATATGAAATATCTTGAAAAGGAAGCAAAGTAGACCAAAAATAACAAATTTTTGAGATTTTACGAGGGAAAATAGTATCACGGCCCACAAAAACGGAGTTATTAAGTTATGTAATAAGATAACTTAAATTTTTAATATTTTTAATGTACCTTCATAAAATGATACAGAAAAACTTTGAAAAAATTGAAGTATGTTTAGTACAGAGTTAGAATAGTGCTGAAATGATCTTCCATAGTAATGCGTGGACATAGCTTTGAAATAAATAAATTTACGCCATGTCTTAAAAATATGCAAAATAGACTACAAATAACTTTTTTTACGTGGCCTACAAAGAGAAAAAGACATTGTAGCGCACAAATAAAAAGGTGCTGAATTATGTAGAATCGTAACTTTAAATGTCAGTGTTTCAGATAATTCTCTGTAAAATCATGGTAAAAACTTTTAAAAAATTAATAATATATTTGCAAAACTATTACACATGAGTAGGATATATATTTTATTTTTTTGCCAAACACAAACTTAAAAAAAATTTTAAAAATACCAAATCGCTCAGAGATAATAATTAGATACAACAAAGATAACAGTTTTCAAATATGCACGCGTAACTAACGCATCCATATTTTCTAATTACCCACATTTTCATTTACAAGCACTCGTTCTCTCTGTTAATTAATATATATTAAGATTATTTTTAAAGTTCTAACTTTTGCAGTATGTCATGTGTGATGCATACCGTTTCTATCATACATTTCTTATGTCATATTTTAAAAGATCTAATGTAACATCTTTTTTATTAAGTTTAATGCATGAAATAAAAAAGAATGATAAGCTAATATGCAGTGTACTAGCTTATATTGATTAGTGTGCAAGCCTAGAAAGTATTGAAAGATACTTATACAAATTATTTAATCTTACTAATATAGAAAGCAAAGTCCTTGAAACCGTTGTAATCGCTAACCGCGAAAACTACTAAACCGATTTTTATGAAATTTCGCATACTGATTTTTGATGATTGCGAGATGGTTTTTGCATAGTTTTTTTCTTGAGCGTTTATAATAATAGCAATAAATAAGATTAAAGTTATGCTAAAATAAGCTAGCTTTGCACTTTAGTAGGATCCGCTAGGTGGTGTCAATGTAAAATTGAAGCCACCTGCAATCAAAGATAGTAACAAGTGG
This sequence comes from Copidosoma floridanum, assembly GCF_036245765.1. Taxonomy (NCBI): domain Eukaryota; kingdom Metazoa; phylum Arthropoda; class Insecta; order Hymenoptera; family Encyrtidae; genus Copidosoma; species Copidosoma floridanum. Next base: position 1,730,406 of record NW_028321917.1, on the reverse strand, counting down.
TTAAGATGCCCCATTAAGTTAATAATTACTGTAGTCGATCATCGGCACTACACCAAGAGTAGAGTAATCCATCGTACAACTGGGCATTCCAGCTACCGATGACACTCTTCTTTCATGGGCAAGCAAAATTTATCGGGTTATACCCGGATCGCTAAAGTAACTGAGCACTACGGAAAAACAGGCGTTTGGAATGTCAACTTCTTCGGTGGGATACCAGGATTAGTGTCTAGCCAGAGCACAACCTTCTCCAACACTTCAGAGCTTTGAGGCCGTTCAACCATCCGACCTGGTGTCCTCAGATATTTTCTACTTCAAATGCAAGCTAGGGAAGATAGCCCTAAGGAGTATGGACAGCCACAACGGCCTCCTTCTTAGTGGTCGTCCCAATGGCATACCTACAGAGAAGGTAATCTCCAGGCCCACTTTCTTGACAAACGATGAACGGTTGGTTATCCGGGGAACGACCTGGAAACGACATATTCTTAGGTCAGCGTCGTACCTTCCTCCTGTACGGTCTCTGTACACAGAAACTCAAAGGCTTTGGCACTGGCTTTCCATCATCAAGAAAAAAAATTATGAATAGCTGCAAGTTTCACCACTGGCCCTTTTCAGGGCCATTATAAGAATGTACGTTTGCTTCTTTACCATCAATCTTATCGGTTCTTTTAAGAGCCACCTAATTTTAAATTACCTTGCCAACAAATTTATTTTAACTACAATTTCTGGAGACAATTCGTCAACTAAAAGACTATGTGAAGCTGGCCACTATTAAACCAAGTCAGTTATTTACTGGCGGACGTCACGAGCATAGTTGTTCGTCGCAAGGCTGGGAACCTTGGCGACCGATGACCCCATGTTATCCTCTCGACTTTGTGCATTCAACCAGAAATCACCGATCCTCTCCAAGGTCTGTGTTCGGAGAAAAAAAGAGCTATGAAGAAAAAATAATAAACGTGAGCCAACGGGATAGTTTCCAACAGGAAAGCATCACGAACCAACCTCTCCACCTTAGATCACCAAAACAACTGATTCTGCAAAAAAAGAAGGTACTTTAGACACCAACGTCTTTGTCGTTATACCAGGAGACTTTGGAAAAGAGCGCTACAACTAGCTCCAAAGCTACAAACTTTGTGATGCTGCAATAACATGCCAGAGAAGATCATCCTAAGATGTAGAGGCAACCACGTTTGTTGGAAACTTCAGTCAAGAAAGAGTTTACTTATGAAGCTCACCAGTCCTTTTCAGGGTCATCGGACGTCGAAAAACCTTGCCAAAAAATATATTACAGCCTTATAAAGTTGAAAAAAATAGCCCTTAGGTCTCACAAGAGTCTCAACTATGCCAAAAGTCACAAGAAGTCGAATTGGAAGGAAAACTTCAAATGCATCTTATGAATACAATTATAGGCGTCAAGAAAATGACGAAAGAATTTATTAATTCAGAGATCAGCTTTTCACTATAACCTTCATAGTAATCTCTTTAATCTCCCAGATTTTTAAATAGGTAAACTATGTATTTGTATTTTTGTTGCAATAAAAAACGTAGAGTTTAAGCTCCAGAACTTTGTTGCTCTGGTTTGAAGTTGTGAGATAAGAGAAAAAACTGTTTTAATTATATATTATTTGTGAGCTTTGAATCTTTATGGAGGCGAGTCAGATACATGCAACTACCCCATGATTGGTTGTTAATTTTCGTGACGTCGCATACCCCGTAGCACATAATACATATATATACCCGTGATTATACGCACTCGTGAAGGCTAATTAAAACATTCAGTGCGCTTGTCTCAACTTGCAAAGCTTTTAAAAATAGCCCTGTTAATAGATTATACTGGAGAAACTACAAATCAACGGCATTTTAAGGCCAACAATTGTTTTATGGCATAAGAAATGCATGGTACTTTTCAGCATAATTATATTTTTTTCACTTTTTACTTGACCAAATAAACTGTATGAATTCTGAGCAAATGTGTTTTTAATAAGAAGATTTTCGTTCTGAGAAGTGTCAGAAATAGATGCAACATTTTTAACTGAAAATGTTTTACATTACATGTCAACACACTACGGTGTTACATTTAGTGAGTCTCGAGCGAAGCCGAGACGAGGGGGCCGCTAGTGATTTATAATTAAAAAACAATAGTTTTTAATAACTAAATTTCTTCATTTTGCTTTAATTTTAAAGTGTTAAATTAACTCACAGTACTAAGCAATTGAAAATCTTTCATCACTGGAGATCCAATGGTAGTTGCACATCAAAAATTAGTCTTAAATGGGACTTAATTTTAAGATTAAGAAACAAGATTATTTCTAACTTTGAAATTTACACTGAAAGCTTTGGCAGGTGTAAGTGGTTAATTACGTCACTAGGGCACAAAGTACAAACATGAGCGCCCGATAGGCGCAATTGTATGTTGGTGCCCAAGTCGCGTATAATGTGTTTCTTACTGAGGGCCCAAAGTGAAATTTTGCGACCGTGGGCACAATTTGCACCCAGTTAATCACTTTAGGCCCTAGGGCAGAAAAGTATTTTGGGCCCAGAGGGCGCAAAAAATTTTCTTGCCCGTGGACTCAAAATAATTACAAGCGCGCAAAGTGTGACCTGAGGGTGCAAAGCGGCAGTTGCACTTTAGGCCCACGGTAAGAAAAATGCATTTTTCTGACCTGCTAGAGTACTTTGAACATTGTAGTCATCTTGATTTTTTACTCTAAGTCCTAAGCCACACCAAGGGTCCACCTTTTAATTTATAATGTACTAAATCTTCACCAAAGAAGTAAACTTTCTTTTGAGACTGCAGCTTGATTTTATGTCTAAAGATTAAATGGCTGACATTTGAAAATTTTATGTCATTTTTCAACAGTATATTACATTAATACAGACACGTTCAGTTTTGTTCTGTTTGAATACAAATCTATATGCATACACACATATAGCGTACTTACAATAAAAAAATGATTCTACAACAAACATAATTTATACAGAAATTACTTAACGAATTTTTATTCTTCCTTAGTAATAAGATAAATTTTAAGAATTCAATTTTTTTGATGTATTCACTGAGAATCCATATTAATTACAAAAAAACTAATTTTTACAAAAATGTACAGCAAAGGTATATGTATCGTCAGTCTACATATTACAAAAGTACTTATCTTTTAATTAAGTAATATTAATTTTAAAACAGCATCACAGCTCTATTGAATGAAACACATAATTAAAATAAAATGTTTTTTTAGCTAACATTAAAATTTAAAAATGTGTTATTGAGTTATAGAGAATGTATCACATAACTTGCTGGGTCTGCTTTAAAATTTGGTTACATTACTACAACACAATTTTTCTACACAACTATAGGACACGCAAACACTAGCCATGTGATCTAATTTTTCTGCTAGTCAATGTTCCAGCTATAAGAACACTTTGAATTGGAAGTGGTTAATCTGAACGTAATGCCAAGCTACCAATTGAGTGGGCTCCAAAGCGATTTCCGGCCAGGCAAATTTTCAGACATGTTTTCTATAATTTAATATCTTATTCTTGGAATAGAGTGTTAATTTTCACAAAATTCTACATAAGTTACATGTCTTATTTCATGAAACTTTACTGCTTTATTCAATATGGATGTTAGTAAATTAAAAGAAAAGCAGTTTTGTGATGTATGTGAACTGATAATCTGTTTACCTTTATTGAACTCTGTATTTTCATAAAATTAGTTTTTACATAGTTAATATAGACTCTCAGTGTATTAATAAAAAAAACTTGAAAACTTTTAATTCATCTCATAACTTTGGAAGAATAAAAATTGGTTGAGAAGTTTGAGCATAAATAATGTTTGTTGTAGTATCATGTATTTGTACTATTAAATGTAAGTAAATTTGTACTGAAAAGCAACAAAACTACACTGTGTGATTATGAATTAGGTTACTTTTAGGTTTTGATACTATTTTCATTTCTATTAAAAACTTTTTTCTAATTACATTCAAGATATTTTTATATTTATATTATTATATTTTGTTTTAATTTTTAATTTGAATAGTAGATATTAATTTCACTTTCTTGAGATGCCAAAATTTGGTGTTTATATGTAATAAAAAAATTAAAGAAAAAAAATGAATGAAATAAAATATGAAAATGAAATAAAATAAAATTAAAAAAGACATGGAAAATACAATGAAATAAAAAAAATGAAATAAAAAAGGGAATAAAAAAAAAAGATTAAACAGAAAGATAAAAAAAGAAATGAAATAAAGTAAATACAAAGAAATGAAACAAAAAAAGTAATAAAATGAAATATGAAAAAATAATGAAATGAAATATAAAAAAAAATAAAACAAGAAATGAAAAAAAAAGTAATGAAATAAAATATGAAAAAAAAAGTAATGAAATAAAATATGAAAAAATAATGAAATAAAATATAAAAAAAAATAAAACAAGAAATGAAAAAAAAAATAAAACAAGAAATGAAAGAAAAAATAAATTGAAAGAAAAAAACCAGGTGGTACAAATGGGTCATGGGACCCACGGTAACAACGAAGCTCTTTAAACATGTCATGAGTATAAAGACACACAATTACTCAGGTAACAAGGGGGTCACCAGACCCATAGTAAGAAAGAAGCTCTATAAAAATAAGTACTGCATTTATGTAGTTCACTGAAACAAAAACTTGAAAAACGAATTTAAAAAATATTAAAATTTAGTTCAGTACTCACGATAGTTGAACTTCGTAAGTACGTCATAACTTTTTTTATTTTTCTATGTAATCTTTTTTTTTCATTTCCTTTTTTATTTCATTTTTTTCCATTCCATTGTATTTATTCATGTCTTTTTTGATTTTATTTCATTTTATTTTCATATTTCATTTCATTAATTTTTTTTCTTTAATTTTTTTTCTCACTCAAATTTTTGCAATTGTATAGCCAATTAAGACAATTTGTGTTTTATTTTTATATAATTACTTAATAACATTTTGCCATTATTTGTTTATCAAATTTAAAATAAAAACCATAAAAATGATATTCAACGCGAAATATACATATATAATGATCTTACGTAATTTATTTATTTTTAATGTAATAATTTATTATATTTATATGATTAGGTGACATTGTAACATAATTTGTTCGTCGAATTCGAAGTAAGCGCCCTTGAAAACCATTGACACGTTCTTCAACTCTATTGTATATGTGTATTTAAATAACTGATTTATTTATTAAATAATTTATTTATATCAGTTATTATTAGCATTATTTTAATGCCAAAAAAAACATCAGGTTTAAAAAAAATCGGTTGGTATTTTATGTATCAAATGCATAAAATACTAATATTTAATGCGTAATAACGCACCTTATTCGATTCAATCTACATAATCATATTTATGCTCATTAAATTTTTTTTTTTTTTTTTATTTATAACTTAGAAAAAAAGTTTTTTTTGAGAATCAAGAGACTTTTAGTAAGTGACTTCTGTTTTATGGAAATCTGTCGTTTTTAAAATTCCAGCCCCCCAAGCACGCGACATAAAGAACTTCGTTTTAAAAAATAATTAAATAAATAATTCATCATTAGTTGAATGTATTATCAGTGAATGCATATGAAAATGAAGAATAAGTTACGAACCACAAGATAAGAACAAGAAACCGATTTTCTACGGTTGGCAGCGCTCGTAGCAGAGAGGATAAGGTACTCGACTGGTATTCAGGTGGTCGAGGGTTTAAATCTCCTTATTAAAAAGTGTTTTTTTTTTTTTTTCTTACTTTTTTAGAATTGTAGGAGAGAAAAAATTCAAAGTTACATCAAAATTATTGTAGGAAAACAAAATTCAAACTTAGGAGAAAGAAACTTTCGGTAAGCCACTTTCGTTTCATACAATCTGTCTTTTAAAATTGCAGCTCCCCCAGTATGCGACATAATGAACTTCGTTCTAAAAAAATTGAGCATTGATAACTCATAATTAAATTGGTTAAGCAGTCATGCAAAAATCATTTTTTTTCCAAAAATATTTGACGTCATTATGCTGTACGTATAATATCCGTGCTGAAAATAATGTTATGTGGAAAAACAGTGGCTTAGGGTGCATGCAAGATGATAAAAACGTTTTATATTTGACAATCTCTTATAACTTACACTCGTAAGGGAAAAGTGTATTACTGACTGATTAGTATCAACTCTTCCAACAGACTCCCTTTAACTCTCAGCTTCTATCTTCTTACCTTCCTTACTATTATATCCTTTAGGGCCCAAACTAGAAGGGGCGCACGGACGCATATCTATATGCTATCGTACATAACACATCTGAGGCCGTGATAACATAGTGTCGTCATCCTCGACGACGGTTATTCCTTCTTCTTTACTAGTGTTATGTTAGTGTCATGTTGTTTGCGTTATGTGCATGGAATTCATGTAGAAAAAAGGGCGGCTTGTACAGCCTCATCCCTGATTCTTCTACGCACTTCTTACGCTATTTAGTCATTATAAACATTGTCCATGTATTGTATAATCACAATTGTTGTATAAATTTCAGAATTTTCTTACATGCTACTTATGTTACGTAAGTAATTACTTGAAAATACATTTTTCTTATTTTTTTCTTCCTTTTACATACATAAATGCATTATACAACCAATTATAAAACAGATTTTTTTCTTTCATTTATTTGTATTTGTTTTTCAGTACATAGGTCCCTATAATTATTCATTTTATTCATACATAATTTTTTGTATTTTACACGTATACATAAGCATTATATAACTGATGATAACAAAAATTGTATTTATCATTTCTCCTTTTTTTTATTAACAAGGCGTTCTTCCTTTTTTACTTAACCTATATTACACACATTTTTCCACGAATTATTCATTTCATTTATGCCTTTCTTCCTTATGTTTTATACATTGGGACATTATTTAACTGATAATGATAATAAAAGTTTTTGTAATTCATCGTTTTTTCTCTTTTTTTACTAGATATTTATTTTATTTATTTATTTATTATTGCCAAAGCTTAGCTGATATTATCCTGTCTGACAACCCTGCACCTTAATAATTATTGATCGCAGTGCTGTAGAATTTATTATTCCACCGTATCTTGTGATAGTGATTCAACTGTCTACCTGTGAACATTATTCATAAATTGAGTATTATCAGGGCGCCCTCTTTAACAAGGCTTTTTGATATGAAATGTTGTGAAAAAGAAAGAGAACGTGCGAAGCGTAACTGTAGTAAATTTTTGCACCCAACGTACTGGGATAAAAGTGATATCTACAGAATGACTAATTATGTTACATTATTATTTTCACTAGCTAAGTATACTTTACGCCTCTTTTACACATACTTCTACTTGACTTATATATTTTATTTTTATTTTTTTATCGCCAACTTTTCTGTGTAGACACTGCTCATACTTAATTTCTTATTACGTATTATTGTAAATTTACGTTACTCACTGTAGTAGACTGTAAAGGATTTTTTAATTACGTGAGAGGTTATAACATATTTAAGATTGTTTTTTTTTGCCAGATATCAATTGACAGTGCTCTCATAGATATTTGAAGTAATTTTATTATTATTATTTTTATTATTTACGTGGAACTGTGTGTATTTTTAGATGCAAAATTCATAGGCAGTTAGAATTTTTAGTTCAAAATTTGTTGATTTTTTTCTAGGATAAAATGTATATGTTTGGCAATTGGCATATTTTTTTCTCGTTCACCAATATTTTAATACTTAGGCTCTTGATCTCTGTTGACGTCATCATTTATCAAGCTGTTTTTTAATCTGTTTTTGTATTTATCCGTGGTAGAGCTGACATTTGCCAATGATGGGGCTTGCTATTTTATTAGCAGGTTTATTAAACTATTTCTGCAATTTATAGCTTATGATTGCTGTTTTCCGGAACTTCACTGTAGGCGTGTTTGCTCTTAGAATGTTCTGACTTCGTTTATAAGGGAAATGTACAATTTTTTAAGAACCATTTTTTTCATACAAATACGTATGCATGTGCATACACAAGATCTGACCAAAAGAAAACGTAAATTTTCAATTTTTGCGGGCTGTGTACATTTGATGACCGAAATTTTTGTTGTTGTGTTGATACACATATGTTTGGCACTTTAAATGTTGACTGTCGCATTTGGAGAGTCCACTTTGTCTTAAAACAGTGTTCATAAGTGGTATAAGTGCTTAACAAAAGACCGAGAAGATATTAATGACTATAAAAGTCCTGGAGTTGCAACCATGTAAACAAGTGATACAAACTTCGTAACAGTGAACAAATTGTTTTGAAAAATCGTTGAATTACTATAAGGAAATTAGTAGAGGATGTCCGCATATCAATCGGCTCGTGCCAAGCAATTTTCTCGAATTTTTTGGGCATGAAACGTGTGGGAATAAAGTTTGTTCTAAAATTTCTAAATTTTAAGCAAAAAAAGCGTCACGTTAAAGTATTGCTCATGAGTTGTTGAATTACGTCAACAACAATCCAAGTTTGCTCAAACTAGTGACGAAACGTAGGTATATGGTTATGACTGTAAAACTAGACTGAGGAGAAAGTTGCACGCGCTTCACTCTTTGACAGAGCTGGTAGCATCCGTAGACTGTGGAACGGAAAACGCGCTAGAGTGGCACACCAGCCGTCCTATCCTCCGCTACTCACGCTGAGCTATAATTATGTGATATTGGCGTACTGTGGCAAAGTACGCTAGCTGAGCTTGTATTGGGACCCCAACAACGGTTGGGTGGAGGTAAGACAAAACATACGCTAGCCTCTTGTCAAAGCTTATAAAAATCGCCACCTTATGTCAATTTACATGAGCTATTAGCGCTACTAATCTTTTTTAGATCCTAATTGTGGCTCATATATACGTCGAGCTAAGGCTATATTTATGAAGTGCTGTATATGTATATAAATGCACAATATTATAAATGGGAATTTATGAGCTAAGCCTTATAGCATCAAATATCTTTTCGAGACCCCGTTTCAAAAACTTACAAATACTGCAGAAGAAAAATAATTTCATATATAATTAACTTAGACTTTTCAACATCCATCTTCAGAAACAGATAAATTAATTTGAAACATGTTTAAAAATTCATAAAGTAAAAAAATTGGTTTTTTGGAAATAGCATAAAAAGTATACACCATCTGAAAAATTGGTCCACATGTAAAACGTAGCTCTTTAAAATATTTACAAAATAAAAAAAAAAATTAATTGCAATAGGTCATTTCGTTTGTCTGGAAAGTTAAAAAAACCACCGAAACTAGCATATTTTTTAATTGTTAATAACAAATGACCCCTTCAATCGAATGCTTTCAAAACGAATAAAAGTTGTAAGCCCTGATGGCATTAATCAACGCTAAAAAATTCAAATCAATATAATTAATAGTTATTGTGAAAATTCATTTGTTCATAACAAAGGTGCTTCCGTAAAATTGCTGTCTTTTTTTTTTTACATGTTACACTAATATTTTTGATTAAATTTTCTTGTTAAAGAGTTACTTAATTAACTATTATTCTTATTTTATTAATTTTTGCAAATTATATTATTGAAAACGTATTTAAAAAACAGGTACGTTTAAAAGTTATGAATTAATGGAATAACTTTTATGTCTTCAGCCATACAACGTTGGAAGCAGATGTATATTGTAGATGATATTTTTCTACGAATTAAAAAAAGATAACAGAGAATTCGCAAGTGATGATCCCACTACCGCTCTACAGAGGCACGCAGACATCTTTCAGTCCGCTACAAAAACGAACCAGCCGTAAAAAATAGCACTACCTCAATAACCATAGGTCGTAGAGCGACCATTTTTTGTAAATTTGGGGTAGCTCGTTAAAATAATAACATTCACCACAATTTTAAGTTTCTAAAAATTATTGCGAAATATTTATTTAACAATTATCATTTTTCCATAAACGCAGACATCGTTTTTCTTGCTTTCAATCGATCTAACTTTTACAATCATTTAAAAAATTATCTTTTTTGTTTTATATAATACCCTACAGTATTATTATAATATGGAGCATAAAAATTGTTGTGTACTGTGAAAACAATTTATATATAATGATACGTAGGGCATACAATATATATATGTACTAGTGGGGCTGACGCCCTCCTGCCCGCTCCGCGCGCCAACCCCTACTAACAGGTTGAGTGGACAAAATAAAGACATTACTCGTGTATTCATCAATGCAGGCTGATAATTAGTTCATAACAGCAGAATACGTGACTCACATAGGAGTTGATAAAACATATGATAACATAAGTATAAATTTTCTAATAAAATTTTTAAATAATATCAGAGAAGGTTTTCCACCACACAAACAAAAATTAAAAATAAATGCTATAGTAGTATTAATAAGGGCTATAAGTATATCAGGCGGTCTCTGTAGAGGCACAAGATTAAAAATAACAAAATTATTTAAGTATGATATTGAAGCAGAGATAATAACAAGAGAAAAAAAGAAAGCAAAGTTTATATTCCTAGAATAACATTGAATACTGGCACCTCGTCATCATTGCCTTCTGTCTTCTATAGAAAACAGTTTCCATTTGTATTAGCATATTCTATGTTTATCAACAAATCACAAAAACAAAGTTTTGATTCCTTAGGATTGTATATTAATAAACCTTTATTCTCTTAGGGACAATTATATGTTGCTTTATTAAGATGTAAGAATCCAAAAAGAATTTGTATTCAAATTGAATCCGAGAATAAATCAGAAACTAAAAATATTGTTTAGCGACAAATTTTTTAATAATTCAAAAATATGTAACTTTGAAGATCAACACATTTGAACAGACGTATTTTAGTTCATAAAAACAACGTATTTATCGCCTAATGAAGTTCCATATATACATTTATGGAATTTATAATTAATAAAAGCAATATTTTTATCGCTTAATAAAGTTCCATATATATATATATATATATATATATATATATATATATATATATATATATATAAGTAAAAAATACATTGCTTTTATTAATTGTAAAAAAGTGTAATTTTATAAATAATTAATTAACTATTTCTTTCACTTTCTCGGTATGTATAGCTATTTCCAATTGGTCTTCTGATTTCTGATTCTTTCATTGCAGCTCTACTACTTGCAAGTATTACATCGATAGTTTCATCGGAATCCATAAAATTATTTTCAACATCTGCTGTAATTATGTCCTCGTTTGTGCATGATTTTCTATGACAGCCAGATCACAGTAAGGTGCATTTCAATTTATGATTTTTACAGCTGCAAACATTTGACTTGCATTCTGAAGCGCAGAGGCATATTATTTTTTTTTTAAATGCTTTGAGTAATCAGTTTAGAGCTTGAATAAACTGGCATTAAACCATTTGGTGTTTGCCAGCCTCACTGCAAAGCCAATAGTCATCGCAAGTAGTAGAGTTGAAACGGAAGAATCTGAAGACCAATAGGAAATAGCTATAGATACCAAGGAAGAGAAAGAAATAGTTAATCAATCATTTATAACATTACACTTTTTTACAATTAACAAAAGCAATGTATTTATCACCTAATGACGTTCCATGTATATACACATGTATATCTACATATTTTGTACGCCCTACGTAAATTTTTATAAAAATTATTTTCACAGTACACTACAATTTTTATCCTCCATTTTATAATGATAATAAACGGTATTATATGATAGAAAAAACGTAATGTTTTAAATAATTGTAAAAGTTAGATCAGTTCAAAGCAAGAAAATGATGTCTGCGTTTATTGAAAAATATTAATTGTTCGGTACGAAAATTTACATGATTTGTAGTCAAGGAAAGTGACAGCGCATTACCGCAGTATATAGCGCTATCAGTAATAGCCCTACTGTCTGGCCTAGGTACGTACCATACTATATAACCTATCTCAGTGCTGTGTATCATCAACAAATATGAAAGATGACACAAAAAGTTTATAGATGTATGCATGAGTAAATACGTGTGTGTCTTTCTGTGTGTGATTGTCGACTGCAGCTGCTGACGATGGCAACGACTGTACACAGTGTACACTTAGCTTATTGTAACTAAAGCAAAAAAATACTAGAGTTACTGTCAGCCAATTAATTAATTTTTCATGAATAACTTAGTGCACTAACTTTTGTATATTAAAAGTGCAGAGGACCACGAGCTCTCAATTAATTGCAATGAATATTTATGTCACTGAGTCCGTATATATCATGGCACAACAGTTGGCTCACGACACCATCAGATCTTGGAAAAAATTTTCTGGAGCACTGCTGGTCTTCATCTTCATAGTGAATACATTACAGTACTTATTTTTTCAGAGAAAAGCAAACGGTTTCAAGAATGTGGAATTAATGAAGTATTAATTTGGTCAATAAGGTCCCAAAAAAAGGTGACAATTTGGCTCAGCTCTCAAAGATGGGTTAAAAAAAAATCCATTGTTTATTTTAAGCATTGACAAACTGAAACTCATTTTATATTAATCAACTGTAATAGTCAATATCCACGTGAGTTATATGCACATAAAACTGCAGCAGTCTTGCGCGTTATGCGCATCAGGCGTTGTTTACTGCCGTATTATCCATATAATGTATATTATAATAATGTATAATAATGTATATAGAAACAGTAAACTTACTATTTTAGAAGAAAGATGATCATCTATAGATAAAATAAAAATTTTATATATTTGTATTACATCCACAACACGCACAGTGCACGAACTTAGAATACGTAACGTACTATATACAAGCTCAGCCACTGTATCACATAACTAGGGCAACTGCTAAAGTATAATAGACTCTCAACCATTCACATTAGAACGCCAGTTGCTTTCTGCCTCGCACACGAGCTGATGTGTTAATTAGTACTATAACGGCCCTTTTTTTCTGAGTGTACAGCTTAATCATCTCAATAAAAGCAGTTAAATGAGCCTAGACTAAAAAAGCACACTAAGTTCGATCAAATGCAAAAGTTTTTCTCACTATTTTCTTGGATTACAATGGTATACTGCATCATGAGTTCTTGCCAACAGGTCACACGGTTGAAAATAAATCCTAGAAAGAAGTTATGCAACGTTTGTGTGAAACAATACGGTTCAAATGATCGGAATAGTGGAAAAACAAATCATCGATTTTGCATCACAACAATGCACCAGCTTCCACAGAATACTTGTTCTTGATTTTTTGGCAAAAGAAATACGGTAATAATGCCTTAATCACTGTATTTAGCAGATTTGGCTTCCTGTGACTTTTTCCTATTCTCGAAATTGAAGGAACCAATGAAAAAAAAGCGTTTTTCCACAATTGATGAGATAAAGTCAGAATTTAAGAAAGAGCTGATGGCCTTACCGTAAATCATATTTTAGAAGTGCTTCGAAAATTGGAAGAAGAGCTGGCATACGTGCATTACATCTGAAAGGGATTACTTTGTAGGGCACAAAAAGAATATTAATGAATAAATTAATCCTTTAAAAAAATGGCAGCTTTGTTAGTCATGCTCACTGACGGGCTTGCTTGGGTTTTCTTTATTTTCCCTCTTTTCGCTTCTTTCACCTTATGTTTTTAATTAAGATTCATCTCCTTATCTTTGCTTTGTACCTACAAGATGCATGGTCTGTTAATTTTTTCTACATGCACTACTTTTACTGTGACATTTCTCTGTTACTCTGGCGTTTACCTCCATCAGAGCTTTATTGAGTCCCCTTCTATCTCCCTTATTCTCTGATGATAGCCCTGATGTGCTACCAGGATCGGATGGTAGTGGAGGATAGGGTGAAAGTGTGTGCCTGTTTTCGTGAACACCCTCAACCATGGAGTCATTTTTATTATGCTCTGTTTCTTTATTCCCTTCCCCTTTTCCCCCGACGCTTATTCAACTCAGTTTCTGACTTTCTATCGATGCCTAATTTTTTACTGACCAGCGGTCCCTTTTTCCCAGATTTTGTTTCTCTTTGTTTTGCTCATTTACGGAGACGTGTAGTCTAAAGAGATTGTTAAGAAGATGCAAGTATACTCTTTGTGAAACTATCAAAAATTTCGTACCTCATCCCCTTCTTAGTGCCCTGTAAGTGTAAACAGAGATTTTTATTAAATTCCTGTACGAGTAGAAATATACAGTCATTGTTACTATATTCTGTATTAAACTGCAAGATTCTTTTTTTTCTTCCAGGTTGATGTGCATATTCTTCTACTTCGACTATTGTAGTATGTCACGGGGTTCTCGTGTTGTTAATTGCAGGCTCTAGGAAAAAACGAGCTTGCCAAACTGGCCGTTACCTGATGTTTCTACCAGAAGCTTTTCAATAAGTTTAAAAATTTTAATTAGCTCCGCACAATTTCGTTCTGCATTACATTTGGTTGTATTTTCGCCTTCTTTTATTTTTGAACTTACAATCCGTATCCATATAATCGCTCATTATCTGTTTAATCGTATTTTTATCCCTTTTTATTTGTTAATGGTGACCCGGATAAGGTATTTTTCTCGCTCATGTTATTATTTTCTCCTCTTGAGATCTTTCTCTCTGTTAAGGGCTGTCAAGGTATGTTTGTATCATCATTACCCGTACTTTTCGTCAGACCACTTAGAGATCGATCAGTGATAGTATCGGATTCTCAAGCATCGGCTTACCTTTAAAATCTCAGCACTTAACATCTAGTCAAACCTTTGCTTGGAAGTTATTTACGGAGTCATCAAGCATCCCTCTAATTTTGATGTTCAAGCCAGTGCTTTATCTGGACTTTCTTTCGCTCGTATACACCGACTTCTTGTATACACCGGATCAAATCTTGCACATGAGCCTGGGCCTTTCCACCACTCTCTTTCTCCCCTTCTGCCTGTACTAGCTCGTGACCCCAGTGCATACATTTTGTGACGTGGCAATCCAACGTCACAGTAATAGTATATGCTTGGCAGAGAAAAGGAGAGGTGGTACGATGCTTACTAGCCCTACTTTATCCAAGGCTCATGTATGTGCACCTATTTCTGGTATTGGCAACACGGCAAATACTCAACCATGCGCAACAGTTGGTATGTGTGTATACCCACAGGGCTGAAGGTTGACGCGGTCACGTAGAGAGTAGGATATTAAATAATGGTTGTAATAAATAAAAACTCTTTTAATGCAAGAATTTAGTGTTCTCTTGAATTGATGCATATTACCCATACAATTATCTAGCTAATACTTTCAGTCCATTTATAAAATAACCATGTGACATGCGTTCCTACTTAAAGGAAAGTGATTGAAGCATGGCATGTTATAATTTACTTAAATTTATTTTTGTGATATCTTACCTTAACAGTTTTATCTCCTCTTTATATTTTTGCTGGCTTAAATTAACCGTTAAAAGCTGCTGGTGTGTTACAGTTCACTATAATAATTTTCTTTGATATACTTGGTATTTATGACGTTTTGAGAAATTTGGCGATACCATATGTAAGGTATCTAATTGTCTTTTATGGATCTTTCATTGTGCTACTCTATCCTTGTTCTGCTCTATAAGTGGCGCGCTCGAAGCCATCACATTCCTCTACATATTTCCTTCTTTCTGTATTTATGCTAGCCTATCATCAGTCGGGCCCTGTGATGAAATTTGTTCTTTAAAATTGCTTAAAGTTCCTATTTAAATATATTCCTCTGATTCCCTCCTTAAATATTTTTATTTTTAAACCTTTTCTACTTTCGTGACCAGAGGATGTGAGGGTCACGGAATGAGCAGAAATGTTTTTTAATGCTCGAAAATTAAATAAACATTTATAATTTTCTCGCTGGATTATCTTACTCCAGTTCCAAGAAATCTCTTATTATTTGCACGAAGGCGACAGAAGATTAAGTACCAGACTCGATTTTTAACAAAAGAAAATCTGTATTTAACAAAATACTGTACAAGGATATTAGACCAAGAGTTTGCTACGAGGAAACACGACTATCAGAATGTAATGTAAAAGGGTTCAGCTCGAGACGACGACGAAGCGAGTCGTTTGAGCTGGCCTCAAAGAAGCGGGCTGATTAAATTAACCCTTTATATTGTCAATAAAATCACCTCTTCTCAAAGAGGACGTTCACTATAACTTACAAACGAAAATTAAGCGGCGATGACGAGGCTGTCCTGATCATGACACAATGCATTGCATGCTTCGCCAAAAAGGTGTCGTGGCGACTTTTAATTTTAGGATCGACTATGCTGGAGCGACCTGTTACTTCAAAGGTCCGAGAGCAAGAAGAAGGAACTTAGCCGAATGTGCTAGCTCGCCAACGAAAATAGTCAGTGCTTGAAGCCGGAGAGGGAGCACCCACACTTTCTGGAATAAGTGTTTCGAATTATTCGATTAACAACCAAGTGTGTGTATCCCCACTATATCAGGCTCCCATTTCCCTATATGCCAACATTAAAGGGCGCATTGTGCCAATCACAACAGTTTTCTTTTACAATATTCACTCTTAAGTAAACACTCCTGTTCTTCTCATTCTCGCAGTCTACCTTTTTTCTCTTCTTTTTTTTTGTGATTCTGTTATTCTACTCTTTATAGTCTTACTCACCACCGGCTACTCTGATTTTGAATCTGCATCGCTGTGCTCACTGATTGTTATATTATCTGGATTACTAATCTTGCGTGGCTTTTTTCTTTCCACTTTGTTGTTTGAATTGTCTGAATCGAATACTTCTATCTACAATATCTTATCTTTTCATGTTATGTTTTTTCTTTCTTCTTATCCATACTTTGAATATGATATCATAACATTCTTCTTTTTCTTGCTGTTCCGCCAGTTCATAGAATTATCGGCACAGCAGTTCTAGATTTTCCTGTCCTTCTTCTATCACCAGATTTTGGGAGAGTACATCCAGTGCTCTGTTTGAAATACTCAGTTGATATATTATTACATCGAACTCATAGCATCTCAACTCTGCCTTTAGTCTACTATATCTTATGTCGTGTTTTTCCCAAGTACAGTAGCGTTTTTACAGCATGACCAGTAATAACCGTAAATTTTCGTATAAATAAATGCAGTTTAAACTGCTCTTTAGCAAATAAAATAGCTAACAGCTCTTTAATTAGTAAGAAAGCGCAGTTCACTCCTTCGAAGGTAGCGTGAGGGGTACTCGCATGGTCTATCATTTCCAATTTTTCCTTGGCTGAGTATTACCCGTATTGAGTAATCAGAGACGTCTATTGTTACTACAAATGGCTTTTCTCAATCTGGTACACCGAGTATGGGTTAATCACATAACACGTCAATGCTCATTTAAAGCGAGCTCCTGTTTCTCTCCAGATTTAAAACCTGTTCCTTTCTTAAAAAAATTAGACAGTGGCTGGCAATTTTTGAATAACTTCTTATAAAATTTTTTTAATATTTAAGAAATTTGAAAAATTGTTTAATTTCCTTGGCATTTATAGGCATTGGATATTTTCTTGCAGCTTCTATCTTTTTCGAGTTGGTTTTGATTTGGCCATTTTCCTCAATATGCCCTAGAAATTTCGCATCATTTTTTAGATATTGGCGTTTCTTCAGTTCAATCACTAGTTTTGCTTTCGACAACCATTGTAAAAACTTAATACATAATTTCCAATGTTCTTTAAGGTTAGAAGCAAACACCATTATATCATCAAAATAAACCTTATCTTGGGTCTCTGCAGACCTGCTAGTCCCAAAGTCATGGTTCTTGAGAAGGTATTTAGAAATTTATATTTTCGTCAGTATAACCTATAGGCATTGTTTTATACTGAGAATGCCCATCTGTTTCAAAACATGCTATTTTATGGGCATTATCCTCGTGTATTCTGATTTGGAAGAACCCTTTTTTTCAGTCAATAACTGATACATAGCGTGCAAATGCCAGATTTACCAGTACATCACTCTGAAATGGAATTTGGTGGCAGCTGCCTATTGTTATTGTATTTAACTGCCTAAAACTTAATTCTACATGTCAGCACTTTTCACCGTTTGTTGAGTGTGTCTTAATGCAATCCACACGTTCGAACTATACAGTGATTCAGATAGCTCTATTATCCTTTATTTGAGCAGCTTGTTCACCTCTACTTTAATCTGCTCTCTTATGGCTGGTAGATACCTGTATCTTTTTGCTGTTATCGTTTTTTCCGTTGACGTACTTATTCTATGTTTTACTGCGTTTGCGGCTTCAAGAAGCTCCCCCTTAAGGTAACTTCCTTGTCTACTGCTCTATTCAAGTAGAAAAGTTTCACTTGTGTATGTACACGTATACATATACGTACATCAGTGTTGGTATTCTGCTACCGTTTGTCATTTATAACTATGAAGCAGATTTTCACGTCTTTCTTGGCAAATATCTTTAGAAAATGACCTGTTGCCAGTATTTTACATGACAGGATTGAGAAAAACAGAAATTTTTCTACAAGTACATTATAATTTGTCTGCTCAGGTTTTTATTGTGAGTTGGGAAATGCCTATAGTGCTGATATTTTGCTGCTCTGCCATATAAACTCTTATGAAAGGTACAACTTTGAGCTAAAATATCTCGAGATTCTGCTACACTTAGAGTATAAAGAAGTACACCGTTGGATTCAATGGATAAAAATCTATTAAATGAAACATATGTCATTCCGTAGGTTTCTACAAGGGAGCTACCTTGAGTCCAGATACGTGTGGGTTGAATTCTATGAGTTCTCGCACGTGTTTCTTTTTTTTCTGGTAACGAATCGACACATGACTATTTTCATCACCTTGTCTACTCTTGCTTTTCGGCTGATTAATATTTCTTGGTTATTTAGACCCGATTGTTTTCGTCATCATTATCGACGTCCCTGCCATGCTTACTAAATCCCATATTTCTTACATTTTTCTATTTTTGTTTATATGATTTATTTTATTTTTACTTTCTTGAAGTGACTTTATTCCCTTCTCAAATTTCTCATTTTCTCCAAACGTTCGTATAAGAATTTTATCCAATTCTTTTTTGCCATCCCCATTAACATCAACTGTCATAGCTATTTTAGTAACGTCGCATTCTATTGAATCTGTGGCGGCACCAGCCAGCCAAAGCCAAAAACCAGCTTAGCGCCGCAAGCAACAGCTCATCCCACGAGAGCTGTGGCAGCGCCTACCTTTAGGTGGCGACGAAGAGAGCGTAGCTCGTCCTCACTCTTGCCCCGCGTTTCGACCAGCGACAACGTAGGCACGCGCCTTGCTCACGGTCAATGCTTCGAGACATTTCCAATGTTACACACTTCCTCTACACAATGATTTGTTTTTGTAAGAATAAATTGTAAGTTTTAATACGTGGCGAGTTCTTTCTTCCACGACCTGGCATTCTACCTCCAGCATCCTTGAACAACGAGAACAGGCTCACTCGTGACCTCCCCAAAAATCCGCCACCAGGACCAATGTATTTATTGTTACGTGTGTTGTGTTCAGTCACTCTGCATACACTTTACCGTCATTATTTAATGCAAAAAAGCTGTCAAGTAAATTCCATCGTTCAATTTTTGTCGGAACACTCTGACCGCTTCTTTGTCTGTGCACTTACTTGACATATGCATGTATCACTTGCTTTTTTCTCGCAATAAACTCGAAACTTTCTGATTTTTTTAGCGGGATTTAGATTCAACTTGATTTCCAGATTCATCTTAAATCTGGTCTTATGACATATCCTATAACGTATTTTTTAATAAATCTCAAGCTTTGCCTTAACGTACGTCTCAAATTGGTCGCATGTATCACAAGGTATGCATCAAATCTGGTAATTATAAAAGTACTGAGATCAGTGACGCAACAGATATTTGAATAGGTCTCAATACTCGTCTTTCAACTTGTTTCGAAAAACAAGAGTCCAAACAGTTCTCAATGCTAATCGGATCCTAATGTTTGTCACAAAAATAATTGTTTAAAAGAAAGTATTAGAGTATTAAAGAAAGTTTTATTCTAGTTCTTTACTTCAACAAGAGGAAGAGCACGATTGTTAACGACCCTGCAGTTGTAAGCAAATAGGTCGGATTAGAGGTGACGGCTTTTGATCAAAGCCAGCTGCGAGGCTAGGAATAAGAGTTGGTATTGGTGTATCTAATAATAATATTGAAACAAAGTAACGCTTTACTATTACGATTATTCATACATTAATAATTTATTAAACTTATCTGAGTATCTAATAGGAAGGATTGCAACTCAAGGACACCAACCGCTGCTAAATTGAGGGCTTGGATCGGACCAACGGTGAATAGTATCAGAGCAGGATTTTACTAATGGCAACTCAGGTAAAAGGAAGCGCAGGACCACTCACGACACTGCAGTTGTTGATAAATAGGTCAGATCAGTGGTCACGGCTTCTCATCAGAGACAGCTACGAGGTTGGGAGTGGTAGGGGGTACAGGTTCATCTAATAATATAAAGTAAAAGTATAGTGTACTTACTATAATAATTATTTGAGAGTAATATATAGAAATTTATCAGAGAAGGGAATTAATAATAATATATTCTTTTAATTAGTTCAGAACAATAAAATGGACACTTAGTACTCGGGAACTCTTATTAAATAAAAAATAGGTTTTGGGCTTGCATTAGACCTTTAGACTACAGTAAAAGATCAAAAACAGAAAGGAACTTCATTCGTGCCTTAAATAAAATAGGAAAAACATTACATGTAGGAATAATTGTATTACATATCAAAATAAAATTAAAAAAAAAAATTTACAATAATAGAGTTTTCATGATAAATAAGATGGTGAGAAATTGTAAAATATTACAAACGGTTTTAACAAGCATATTCAATTGAAGATGAGTGCATACATAATAAACGTTTATTACACAGTTGATTATGCCTATCTGACCCTTCAAACCACATCGTTAAGGCTATGGAATTATTTGCTCCTTTCTTAGCCTAACTCCTCCATTGCTTCTTGCTTCATTAAAAATTTATCATGCGCTCTTCTCCAGCGGATGCAAACGGTGATCAAGAGTCAAAAACAACAAATATACATAAATGTGTGTATATGAGCGCGCGGTGGCTCGGTCGGCTAGGTCGTGGATTGGCACGCGGGAGACCGTGGTTCAATTCCCGGCCAGTGCGACTTTTACGGGCAAAGTACCTCTGAGTCTTTCACATGTGCTTTTTCACCACGCAATGCTCCTCGAGGAGGGTTTAGGCGACCTTCTCGCAGCAAATTTGCCTAATTCCCCCTACCCCCCTCCCAGTGATGGGAGGCCTCCCATCCCTCTTCCCTTCCTTCTCCCAAGTGCTAAGTGCCCATATAGTAGTGCCCTTATTAAAAAGGAGCCGGACGTAGAGCACTATAATATAAAAAAAAAAAAAAAAAAAAAATGTGTGTATATATAAAGAGCGTTTGGTGGCTCAGTCGGCTAGGTTGTGGATTGACACGTGGAAGACCGTGGTTTGATTCCCGGCCAGTGCGACTTTTCGGGCAAGTACCTCTGTGAGTCTCACATGTGCTTTTTCACCACGCAATGCTCTTCGAGGAGGGTTTTAGGTGACCTCCTCGCAGCAAAATTGCCTAATTTTCCCCTACCCCCCTCCCAGTACTGGGAGGCCTCCCATCCCTCTTCCCTTCCTTCTCCAAAGTGCTAAGTGCCCATAGTAGTGCCCTTATTAAAGGAGCCGGACGTAGAGCGCTATAATAAAAAAAAAAAAAAATGTGTATATATACATCACAAGGTTGTTATGGTTCATGCCACCTGTCAAGCTAACCTCATGACAAATTGCCATTCTAAACAATTTTTTTTTTAAAAACTAGCCATTTGTTTGGAAAAAAAAAAAGTTGCATCTTAACTGGAATTACTTAATCTGTAATAAATAAAATTTTCAGCTAATTTAACTGAGAGAGAATATATTAAGGGTTTGTGCGGGGTTCTTTGTAGAAGTTTTACATTCATTAGGTAGTTTTTTATGGATTATTATTTTCCAGCACTTATCTAAAAACTTTCTAACATTTTTTAAATTTATTAATACAGACACTTTATTTAATTAAAAATTAATTATTACATTCAAATTTAAAGAGTAGTTCAGTTTTTACTTACAGTGTGATGGTGAGCATTGATTTTGTGATCGACAGTTTTGAGAAAATGAAAATAAGTGTCTCAATCTAGTACATGCCTTTATGCATGCAATTACATAAATACTTCAGCAGTCTGAAGAGAAAAATATTTTTTAGTAAGTTTAAAAACGTCAGGAGCAATTTAGCTTTTGTTTACGGTGTAAGAAATCATATTATCTTATGGAGTTCTGGATACGCTTATGTATTTGAACATAAATCACACCAGACTATGCTAAACTAATACCTAGCTTGTAACAGCTGCAACCTTCCTTTCTTTAAGTATGACCGCGGTAGGTTTGGTGGTGCTTAATATGTGTAAGACTTATATTTATGCACGTGGGAGACCGCGGATGAATTCTCGCTCAGTGCGACTCACCTGAGCAAGTACATCTGTGAATTCTCACAAGTGCTTTTTCACCACGCAATGCCCCTTGTGAAGCAATGGGGTGACCTTCTCGCAGCAAAATAGCGTGCCACTTAGATATTTCGCTCTCAAGGTAGTCTATGTGACGACATCATCACCGTATCGACGAACTACAAACTGTATCCAATAATGTGAAAATGTAACCAATACTGTAATAAAGCCTATAAATAAATAACTACGTAAGTAGGTATTTACTTATAAAAAAAAATTTAATTTGTACCGTGGAAATTAAGAGTTCAGAAGCCAACACACAGTGAATGTTTGTCACTATGTATTCGAGGGTAGGTTCGTTACCTAGCGCAAAAGAGCAAGTTGGCTCGTTCTGACAGTTTATTCATCGTTATTACTGAAAAATAATAAACAGAAATAGTAAAATAAATTTTGTTAGAGCTCAAATCATTTGTTTAGTGATCAATGAATCCCGAAAATTCTATTAGTAAATGTATCAGATTAATACTTTATTAATTTTTAACACAGCTTACATTTTTGTGTGTATTTCTCTTTCTTCAGATAAATTTGATGCAGTATGAAATTCATTATTTTTCCAATAAAATTATTCTATAAAGCTAAAACTTGTTACTACATGAATGCAGAATTTTAAGTCAACAGAAATTCTTTATTTAACGCAAAATTGCTACAAGATAAAAAATTCTTTTACTGACTTAAAATCAAATTTTACAATAGACTTAAAGTAAAATTTGAATTTGCAATCACCTGTAGTAAGCTTGGTACATTCAAATAAGCTTATTTAAAATTTTGCTTTATTTTTTTTTTGGGTTTACTCAGTCTTACAATGATAAAATTGTATAATCAGTAGCTATATCAGTCACTTACATTCACTAAGATTATTAGCACAGTTATAAACTTACAAATAATTCGATTTAATAAATAAGGAGGATTTAAAAACCCACAGAAAATTTAAAATTGGCTCTTGAATACAAAAATGGATTATTATTTTCAACTCCAACTTTCCGACACCTACTATAAATAATTTTGTGTGTACGACAGACAATTTAAAATTTTTTTGCTCTAAAATTTTCTCGTTCAGCCACGTGGTTAGACAGCAGCAAAAAGTAAGCACAGCTACAGATTGTTAGTTATGGACTCTACATTTATCACATAAAGTCACGTAGGGTAAGGTAGTTCTTTAGACCCTTTAGGTGTCCCGAGCATTACTCAACTGATCAACCCAGGTGCTTCACCCGAGGACCACCAACGCTATCCCTAATGTTTTAACTACTTAAAGGTTCGTCGTCACCACGCTTTAAGCGATCAAGCACTGAAGGTCTAAGTAGACACCAGTTTGTCTTTGTGATACACAGTAGATATACTCACATTGACAACATCAATTCCGGGTACTGGCCTTCATGATCTATCCTCGTCCTCTTGTCATGTAAAACATGCAGGGTATACCAGTGTACAGGAGAATTCCAGGTCTGCGTAGGTAGCATATTTCTGCATCCCAGGCTCGCTAAAGATAAATACGTTTTTTTTTCGTCAATCCCTTTTATAGGCGATTTTCAAATGATTTTCTGCCATAATCTAATACGTTCTCTCTCTGCACACTATCATTTCTTCGTATTTGCCAATATTCCTTGCGTACAGATTATGGAGCGTCCTGCACACTCTCAACACCGTATATAGTTTGATTAGCATAAATACTTAAGGTTGAACTTGGTAAATTTTTATTTAGTAATGATTATTAAACAAAAAGATAAACAAAATAGACAAAAAAATAAACTAAATAAAAGAAATCTGATAAAAAAATATTCAGTAAATTCTTTTATGATAAAGAATATCTCGTTACACCTGCTCTCTTTTTCTCAAATAAACTAATTTCTAACAAATTATTTCAAGGTAGCGATTTTTATTTTAGGTGCTTCATGAATGGGGATGAGTGATTCAATTAAGTTGGGTGGTATATGTGTATGCTTAAGGAAGAGTAACATTGGTGATGTAGTTAGTTCGTCCCCGATCGCCGAGTACACGAGAAGTAAAACTCATTCTACGCATGAACTCTTATCAACCTGTCTGTATGTATATATTTACTTCGTAGTACCGATAAAAACATGACACACTACAACGGTGTGAAAACTATTAAGTGCTTAAAAAAGTGTACACAAGAACATAGTAAGAGGTAACACTGTTCATTTACACACACAAAACCTTTTCCAGCCTCCCTGCGGGCTTGATTCAATTCATATATTTTAGTTGTTCGCATAAGAAAATTTGAATTTATACTTCTATAGGCGCGTTCTGCCCTACGGAATAAATGAACGATTTCAGATTGGTGACCTTGAGAAAAAGTGTAACGGAAGTTGATTTTGCTTGATTTTTTCCCTTTGCCCCGCCCTACAGTGGTCCCGAACGGTCTTTTTTTGTTCAAAATAACCTAGAGACCTCACCTTTCGTCCGATCTTGAAATTTTCTTAAATTGAAGCTAAGAAGATTTAGAAAAGATCTCTGGAAGCCGATTGTTAATTTTCTTGCTTAAATTAGTTGTACATAACCTCAAAACTTGAGAAATGAGAGAACCTGATGAACAAAACACTATAAATCAATTATTGGGTGACTTATTAGGCTCTAGAACTGCAAGATATCAGAGGTATGATATAAACACTTGATTTTCATGATAGTAAGTATAGTACAATAAATAAATCTAAAATGGCGAATCAAATATGGTGGACCAAAACTCAAAAATTTCTCAAATCCAACGAAAATCACTACTCAGGGGTTTGTGAGGTCGTTCATTACGAATCTGTCATTGCAATTTGTGTTTTCAAGATGGCAGCTTCATCATGGCAGGTCAAATACTGTACACTTCTTTTATCTTTGCAAATGTGTTTGTCGGGTGTTTTGGAGGTCACTGATTTTAAATCTGTTATTTCATTCTTCAATTTTGAGATGACCAATCCAAAAATATTAACTGAAAACCATAATGAAATATTACTGTTTCTTATATTTCCTTATTATTTCTGTACAATAATTTGTATTAGATATTGTTTGTCAAAACGATGAGTTTAATTATGTAATAAAAAAATGTGCGGTGATATAAAATTTTCTATTTTATTAATAGTTTGAAAGCAAAAATATATCTATAAAAAATATGTGTACTGCAATCTTTCAAATTGATAATTTAATTGATTTTACTTAAATTTCCTTTACTCAAAATCAAGTAATTTCTTCGCTGCTTGATCTATTTCAAGTTTAATTTTTTTTGGTTTGTGTCGAAAACTTGAGATGTAAGGATCCGAAGAAATCATTAGTTTTTGCAATAGATCTTCATTGGTATGCAGTCTACTGTCTTTCCTCGTATTAAACTGTCTGTAATACCTTACATCCTTATTTCGTGCTTCTTGTGACTCCTCAGTCAGTAGTCCAATTGGTACTAGCATAAAATGTTTTATTATGTGTGCTCCATGTATAAGAATCTTATGTACTGACGCAGGCATGTAAAACCATTTATACAATTCTACGTATAAGTCTGCTGTTTCTTTTGAGAACCTTCCAAATTCTTTGACATTGATTCTTTCTCCACAAGAAATCACCTATAAGACATAACATATCAATGAATTTATATAGAAATTCATACATACATTATTTTCAGAAAATACACTTTAAACGAAATTTTGTTGGTTTTAACATTTTTGTATCTTCAACAAAGAGAAAACTTTTAGTAATTTTTCCCATTACATAACATTTTTTAAATCTAACATCATTTGCTACTTCTTAATAAGTTATTCAAAATATTCCTATACACCCATTTTACATAAAAACTTACACTTATGATTTAAGTTCGATAAAAAAGAGAAAAAGGAGATTAATATTATTAGAGCTACATACAAAATTAAAGTTATTACTTCATATAATTACTCAAATGGTTCTGCTAAAAATAAAAATGTAAAAATTTTTTTTTTTTTAATTGTTTTTTTAACTAAAATCTTACCTTTATTTTAGTATATTTAAAGAAAGAATTACATTACATACAACAATAATTTTACGAATATGTCACAGACTATGAAAGTTAAATGATTAGACTTTCGGTTCTACTGTGTTAAGAACAGAAAATATAAAAGAAATAATCCTTTTAGAAAGAGTAGAACCAAGCGTTGTTGTGTAAAATTGTGTCTTTTTTATAATCAACTACAATAACAAGAATCCGTTTCGTAAAAAATAACACTTTTTTACTTTGTATAAATACTGCGAAATAAAAAACACTTTTTATAAAGGTTCAAATTTATTCTCTATTCCATGAAATTTCAAAATATTTTAAAATCGAAAATCCCTTATCTGTACACAATTGGCAAAACTAGAGCTTGTTTTGGACATACTATATATAATAGAACGTCAAGCTAGACACTATCATATTCTTTGTCAATATACGTAGTATTGAAATTCCTTCATAACTTTTTAATCTATTAGATAAAAATGTCAACAAAATTGATAAAATAGCAAAATATATTAATATTTGACCTGTAAGATTACTCCAAAACGTTCAATCAGTCGTTGGTCAATACCAGTTATTTCAGAAGTTGTATGTGGATCACGAAAAAATCTGCGAGCCGTATTACCGTCATTCGTTGAACCTGAACCCTGCTTTGAATAATCTATTAGAAGTCCAGTCTTGTTTTTGAATTCCTTCTGGATAAATTTTTTTTTTCTTTCATCAACTTTTTATCATCATCTGTTTGGGCAGACCACTTTCGAAATTCTAGTTACAGAGCAATGTGAACGATACACTCCATAAATCTTATCCAAGCATGTAAACTTGATAGCCTGAAATCAAAGTTTTCTTCTTTTTCTTGCTTTTTCATAACTTTTTCTACATTGTTCATTTCTGAAGGAGTAGCTTGACAAATTGTACAGGAAGCTGGAGAAGGAGTGCTGGTCAAAGCTTGGTGTATTTTGCCGTCGATCATGGTCAAGTGGAGCTTATGATTTATTTTGCAATCTATATCGTTTATTTTTAGCGTGGTTGGATACAATGATTTTATCTGTGCCTGTACAAGTCCAATTTTTTCTCTTGCCATTTCTGCATTCTCCTTGGTGTACTCGAAGCTTATGACCTGGCAATATCTAGTAGAACCGCATTGTGGATTAGACCAAATGATTTCTTGATCGTCCAATTCAACGATCTCCAAACTTAAAGGTACCAATGACATCATGAATAGACTACCATCGGAAATGCTGTCATCACTAAATGTCTGTCTGTACAAGCTGTGATCTGGCGACCTATCTGCTCCCCATTTATATGTAAGTACTAATGATAAATTTTTTGTATAAACTGGAAGTTTTGATATAACCTTAGTTATTTCTAGAATATGGGAACAAGTGTGGTCAAGTAGGCATTGCAACTGTATGCTAGCACCTCTCTCAGTAACTGTAATAATATCAGGTGGAGGTAGACATTTGAGTTTATCTAAGGAGAGTTTCTTATACGGGATAAAGATATCAGCGTTTTTCTCACGAGTTACTTTTCGTATTGTATCATACTGCCATTTCGATAGCTTTGCATCCTCTATCAGAGCCAAACATTCTTCTTGTGTCAGAGGAATAAGTTCATCTCCAACATGGTTGTTGAGTAAGGAGTGATCGAAGTTTTCGTTAATCAATTTTATTAGATCTTTTTGACCAGAATCTTTTAAAATTTTATTAAATGCTTCTTGAATTTCAGTGCTAGAGTATTGATCAACAACGTTTTGTATTTTTCGACGTTTAGTAGATAGAGAACATGAGTCGAAATCTGATGTAGATGGTCTTCCCGAACGCACTGTATTATCACCATAATGTATATAGTCAGTGTTTTTTCCAACCAATTTTCATATTTTTTATTAAATCTATTAGTAGTATGTAACGCGTTGGCCCGTTTTTGT
This sequence comes from Copidosoma floridanum, assembly GCF_036245765.1. Classification (NCBI taxonomy): domain Eukaryota; kingdom Metazoa; phylum Arthropoda; class Insecta; order Hymenoptera; family Encyrtidae; genus Copidosoma; species Copidosoma floridanum. The sequence goes on along the minus strand of NW_028321917.1, from coordinate 1,702,109 downwards.
TTGAAAATGGTTATAAAACGATTCAGCTTCTGTTCCAGTAACGGTAATTGGTTTACATTAATACTGTTATTATTTTTGGCAAAATCAAGTAGAAATTTAGTGCTTTTTTCATTGCTCTTTACGGTGAGCAACTGATCACACAAAAGATTACATGAAATCTCAATACTATTCATGATGCTAAAAATATTTTAATTATCTATCATTTGCATAAAATTAAAGAATCCAACATCAGAAAAATCATGTTGCACCAACACTTTTTCCACTTTCAATAGTATTTTACCTTTCATGGGCAACATTCTCTTACTTTTCCTTAAGCATAATTAAAATATTTTACATCGATTTTTATCGTCGTTTCCAAATACTTTATAATTAGAAAATAACATAAATGCAAACGGATCTAAACGGATACAAAAATTAACAAAGCTCTATTCACTTGCACGTCTCAAGATAAGTGATGTATTTAAAAAATCTTTAAAGTTCGTAGAAATAGCGAGTAACACAATATAACAATCATAGGAAAGAAAAATTAGCGACTTAATAATGATAATTTTTATTTTTGCTCTCAACATATTGCTAACTTGCAAACTCTTAAGGTCCAAACAAAAATTATTATTACTTCTGGAATATTTGAAGAAGGAGATAGTATTGACTGCATGCTTTTCGTAAATTAACAGTGATGAGATTGTCTACTAGCGTGGTGTCAGTTAATGTGTATGGTTGTTGAAAATAAAAAAATTCTCGATTTTTAAATTTTTTTTAATTTTGCTGTTGAAAAAAAACCGTCTAATGTTTTTTTTAATTTGGTCAGAAAATTACCCTGAAATAAAATAGAAACGATCCCAAAGAAAAAATTTTAGTTACCTACTTATTTAACTCAATTTCGTGAAGGAGCAACAGGCCTAATTTTAGGGCTTTTTTTATTTCGTTCGAAACCCAAGTTCCTTTTAATAATCGCTCATTTACATCGTAAGGAGATTCATCCTCGCATACTTTCTCCATATACGTCCTACATAGACAAAAAAGTAGTCTTCCAGGCATTTTTGTAGGAAGTACAGGATGAAACAGAGTAATGAGTGGTAATATCACGCATTTTACCAAACCTTCAATATTAACATTAAAATGTTCATAATTATTTTCGGTCAAAATGAAGCAATCATCCCGATTGTGAATTTTAGAGGATTTCAAAGGCAATTACTCTATTTTGCACATGAAAGGGTATAAGGAGCATACATCCAAATAATTAATTTTTTTATTATCTTTTGTGGCATATCATATAACAGTATTTCCTGTACGTCCACCATAAAAAGCATCTCTCGGATTTAAAATATTACATTGTCGTATCGGATGATTTTTGACAAAATTTACAAGAGAATCATTGAACGATTGACAATGAATTTTAACATTGTACGTGTATATTTATAGCCTATGCATAAACCGTACTTTCAACTCACCTTATTTAAGATTGAGATTATACAAGAATTACGTTCGCATCACACAACTTTTCATCGCCACAACATATGGAAGTAATCAATACTTAATGAAGCTCACGATTTATACTTCAGGTTACGAACAATTTATTCACAAAATAATTGCAACTTGTCATCATTACAATTTTTAACTTTCTCAACAAATGATTAAAATCACAAATTGTAGAACCACATTTTGTGTAATACACAGAAAACTATCATATAACAGATGCTATACAGCTCTACAGTTGTCCAAGAGAATGAATGATAAGTACTTTGTTACTGTACAAAATGTAAACACAAATGTGTATACTTATCTAAAAGGTTATTCACAGTGAAGAGCCAGACAGCAGAAACATCAGTGCAAGAGTAGGCCTCATGTTCCCAGTATAAGCAGCATCGGCTGTAGGGATGGTGATTTACTCTGAATGGTGTATTACACTTACACCTTTATGTATAGATGGAATGTTTATTTTGGAACATATAAATTTAGCCATCAGTAACTTAAAGAGACCATACGGAAACGTTTTTCAAATGTCCTCTAGTGTTACCGAAACAGTTCTAAAACGTATCAAACGAAAAAGAGAATTTTGTTGGATACAGTTTTTAATACCTAATTTTGTGTCCAAAAGTAAACACTACAATTATATAAAAATCAAAAAAAAAAGAAAAAACTGCTGATGCTGGGACGCAAGCCTAAAACCTCTTGATCTACAGGTGAACATCTTATTTACTTGGTAAGAGAGAATGAGATAATGGCAAAGATATGCACGCTTATATTTGCACAAGTACAACGTTTTTTAATTTAGTTTATTGGCTTGTCACTACAAAATACTTTTAACTGCAAGCGCGATATTTCGAGCTCTCTCTTATTTTAAAGTATAGGAGCTCGAAAATTAATCTTCTTAATTATGATACAAGAAAAATATAAATATATTTTAAATACCCACACCAATAAATTATTGTACAATTAAGTGAGAAATCCATAGTACTTTTCCCTACACCTCCACCTGTGATAAGCCAATAACCATAGCGCTTAGGATAGGTCATCGTACTAGATCTGCCACATACGAATGATGATAATTAATTTGTAATCAGTGATCCTAATAAAACCTGAATCAAAATTTGTATCAAGATTTTAGCGAATGATCAGGTAATGTGTTTTTGTTTGCTGTAAGAAATCCACCATAGTCGAATTGAAAATCAAGATATTTGTAATCTGCGACGTCACAAACCCCTGCCCTGAGTAGTGATTTTCGTCGCGATTTGAGAAATTTTTGAGTATTGGCCCACCATATTTGATTCGACATTTTGGACTTATTTATTGTACTAATCTTACTATCATGAAAATCAAGTGTTTACATCATACCTCTAATATCTTGCAGTTCTAGAGCCTAATAAGTCACCCAATAATTGATTTATAGTGTTTTATTCATCAGGCTCTCTTATTTTTCGAGTTTTAAGGTTATGTACAACTAATTTAAGCAAGAAAATTAACAATCGGCTTCCAGAGATCTTTTCTAAATTTTCTTAGCTTCAATTTAAAAAAATTTCAAGATCGGACGAAATGTGAGGTCTCTAAGTTATGTAGAACAAAAAAGTACCGTTTGAGCCCAGAGCGCGTCATACTGGATCAGCCATCTTGAAAATACAAATTGTAATTAAAGATTCGTAATCAGCAACGTCAAAAAATCCTTGAGTAGTGATTTTTATCGTGATTTTAGAAATTTTTGAGTTTTGGTCCACCATATTGGATTCTCCATTCTGGGCTTATTTATTGTACAATTTTTACTATCATAAAAATTAAGCGTTTGTATCATATCTCTGATATCTGGTAGTTTTAGAGCCTAATAAGTTAGCCAATAATTGATTTACGGTGTTTTATTCATCAGGCTCTTTTATTTTTTGAGTTTTGAGGTTATGTACAACTAATTAAAATAAAAAAATTAAAAATCGGCTTCCAGAGATCTTTTCTAAATCTTCTTAGCTTTAGTTTAAAAAAAAAAATTTTAAGATCGGATGAAAAGTGTGGTCTCTAGGTTATTTTGAACAAAAAAAGACAGTTCGGGACCACTGTGCGCCCCTTTTGACGTACTTCCGGTCCCCCTACACCACCCAACATCAAACATCATCGCACCACACCACACTACACATTTTGAATTTTACTTTTTTCTTCTTTTAACAAATTTCAATAAAAAAAAAAAAAATTAAAAAAAAGAAGTTTTCAAAGAGATTTGAACTTATGTCCTCTTGCACAGTGGACTAGCCCTTTCCACACTCTGCTATGCATAGCGGGTCTAACATAGGTATACCGATTACTTAATTGTATCAGTTAGTAACTTATTTTCAATGTGCATTATTTTCAATGTCAATTGTTTTTATTGTAAATTTTAATTTATTGTGTATTTATTTATTTGGTTTCACTTTACATTGAATAAATTAGTTATTTAACAACATATATTTTTTGGTACCTGTTTTTAAAAAAATTTAAAATATGTATTTATTTATCATTAATTTGTTATTTTTAAAATAAATAAATTATTGTTTATACAATTTTTTTACATTTTTGCAGGGTTATTATAAAAAAAAAAAATTTTTGTACCTTATCAATACAGTAATTGATTCTTATTACGTTTTCTTCTTTTACAATTTTTACTTTGTGATTGAGAAAAAAATCCAGAAAGGTGAAAGGAGCGAAAATATATGCTGGAACACATGTTCCCTAATTCATAGTTTGTATGTATCGTTAAAGTATTATGTTAATTTTTTTTTTTTTTTCTTCATTTTAAATACAATCACCTGCTAAGGTAACTTTAGCAGTGTAAGGGGCTTGTATCTTATCTGGGGCCTCAATATACGTATGCCACAGTCGTAATGGTAGAGGATACAATTGCAGTTTTAGAAAGGTATATTCTGCTGTGTCATAAGGGTTTTCATTTATACATTTTCGAATAAATTTAACACGCAAAATTTGATACGCAAAATCATCTTTGAGCATTTCAATACATTTATTAGCTTTGGTATGTGCAAATAATTTACTATGAATTTCTTTGCAAGGCATGTCAGTAAAAGAATTTTTTTTCTATAGTTACATAATTACTAAAGGATCTTCCGTTTTTGTTTATGTTGGGTATATTTATGTCTATTCCTAATATTTTGTTTGATAGTGTGCAATTTTTTAAGTTTTTGTCATTTACTTGTGAATTAAAAATCACTTCGTGTTAAATAACGTTTAATGTCATTTAAGTTTGTTTTCAGCTTCAAATCTATACTACAGGACTACAGTCTCACGCTCCTTCACAGGCTGCGGGACAGCAGATAGTTCAACTATTTGTTTGTTTAAGAAAAATTAAAAAGAAGGAAAAAGTAGAGTGTTGAATATAATATCGTGATTAACTTACCTTTCTTTCCGCTAATTATTAATTCGGCTGACCTGCACTTCCTCTTTCCGTCGATTTATAATTATTTATTTTAATATTTATTTATTTGTTATTTATTATTTTATAATAATTTAAATTCCTTTTCCAATTAGTCTTATGTCGTTTTATTTTATGTTACTAGTATACATATAAAAGAAAACAGAAAAGAAAAAAATAGACGGAACGTCTGGTTAATCTTATAAAATTAGTTATTACGTCTGCACTTGATGAGCGGCAGCGGGCTACTAACTAAAACGCTGCGCAAAGAAATGCACCTTGCACGAAGTTTTAGTTAAAACTTCTTCGTGTTACTTGCTATGGGGCCGGTACTTGCTGACTTCATGTGTTTAGGCTTCATGGCTCGCTTTGGTTGTCACTTGACACTTCCAAGAGCCACGAAGTTCACAGTCAGCTTTGTTAGGCGACGACTCTCGTTGAGTATGACTCTGTAAAGAGTCTTAAAATTTTATTATTGGGAATGAAATGTAACAGGATAAAATAGAATAAAAATAAAAATTTATTAATTTACGCAAGTCGTCACCTAACACTTTGAACTGTTTAACTTAGTTATTATTCGGTTTTCTTTCTTATATTTTAAATATATTTAAATCTTTGGTTCGGCTTTTGTCCTTTTCAAAGTCATATCGACTTAACAAAGCAGCTGTCAAGTTTCTCCTCCCTTTAATCTATGAAGTTATAATCTTAAATTGAAAGCATCCATCTGGTTGATTGAGCACTCAAAAATTTACACAACATTAGGCATCAAAGTGCATGATGACCACATTTCATGTAAGCTTTTGTACCTAATATAAAAAAACTTAATTTGTGTAATGCCCAAACGATTACTAATAATTCAAGTTATACATCAAAATAATTGATTTCTGCCTCCTTTACTGTTTGACCTATCATAACAACAACTCTTTTATTTTTGTCATTATCTTCTTGTAACAAGATAGCTCCAAGTGAGATTTCACTAGTATCTGTATATAATATAAAGGGCATGCTTAGATTTGGATGGTTTGGATATGAATCGCTGAGAAATGATTACTTAAGCTTGTAAATTTTTGTCTTCGTATTTCCAACTTTAATTTTTTTCAAATTAGTTCAGCAGTAGATGCATTTCTTTCCAGACGCTACATGAGAATCTTACGCAAAATAGAACTAACCCTTAAGAGCCTTTTTGTTCCTTAGTATTACTAGAAATTGAGAAGTTTTTATTTTTTCTGTTTTTTCTAGATTAGGTTTAATGTCTGTTAGTGATAACGTGTGTCCAAGAAATTTAATTTCTTTCCGATAAAATTCAACTTTTTCCAAGTTTATTTTCATGTTCTTTCTTGAAAATCGAAAAGAGTTTTCAAATATTTTGTTAAAAACGTGTCTGTAATTTTTTATCAAACATTCTAGTTAATCTTCTTACATATTTTTAAAGTTTTTCAGCTTCCATTATTTCTTATATATCTTGTTATCAGATATTTGTGCATCTGTAACTAGAACTTCATTAGAACTAAAATAACCAAAGTCTAGTTTATAATTTATATTTTAAACTATTTCTATTGTGTCTAATTTTTTTGTGCACGTAGTAAACTATATAACTTTGTAGTTATGTGCATAAAAAAAAATCGTTTTGTTTGTATCCACGTAAATATTTACGTTAAGTAAAAAAAAAAAAAAAATTCCTCGTATACAGTCACAGATAAAATTCGGTATTATGGGGAAATGAATTTCAAAACGAGTGCTACCTATTTTTACTTCGGATCTGAGATGTTTCTTTACTTTTAGTGATTTTTTACCTTTAAATTGGCATGCTTGAAATCAAATTACGTAAAAGGTCAGAAAGTTTTTCCATGTATTATTGTATTTTTCATAAATTTGTTTAGATATACATGTCATTTTACTTCCTGTGTCTATCACTGCTTATAGTTCAACCCCTTTTTCTTTTGACATCCATTTTTGGGCTTACAAAAGTCTTATCGGTTGACAGATTCTCATTACACAATTCTTTTTATAACGTACGTCGCCAAATCTTTGAATACAATAGTTATTCCCAGGTTCACTAAAGAGAAATTTCTGTCTTGATCTTTGTGGTGAATAAGCTTTTCTAAGTGGTTTATTATTGTATTTGTAACGGCATTTTTGAATAGCATAATCGTTAATTCGTATGAAAGTGCATTTTTTGTGCAGTATTTCTATGATTATTTTGTTACACCTCGATTTCACAATGTTTTGATTAATTGGTCTTTGTTTTTCTCTCTCCTGACGTTGTACCTTATAAGACATATGTTTCAAAATCCTTTAGGGCTTAGGATGCAACGTCTACTCGTTTCCCTGATTTTGGATTTCTTCGATGAGATTTATGTAAACTCCCTGATTTCCTTGATTATACTCAAGGGTCCGACGATACTTAGCTTGTACTGTCTCATTCTAATGTTGGTTTAAAAGTAAAGTTTTTAAACCATGAATAGAGTATATTATTTTTTCTACGTGTTTAAACTAATCAAGGGCTGGCCCCTTTGATACCTGTGATAAGATGAATTTTATGGTATGGGTTTCGGCGGAGGTAATTTTAGTATATGTTTTAAAGGATTTTAAGAAATATATGGGTCTGTTACTTACTGCTGCGCTAAAATTTGGCAAATCTACCTTAAACTGTTAGACTTTTCTTTCCTGAACGGTAATCATTTTCCATGCTATTAGAGATTCTGCTTACTGCTTGTGTTAAGCGATAACAGTACATATTTGATCGTCTTCTTGTTTTAATTACACGATTGTTTGCGTTTACTCCATGACTTTGTAACTAAGTCTCTCTGAAGTTTGTGTTATCTTTCTGAGGTTTCATGCTAATTAGTCTAATTCTTTATTTTGATTATCTAGTATTTTTGACTGTCTAATAAGTTTAGCTTGAAATTGTATATCTGACATGTGCATTTAATTTTGTACATGTATGAATTGCTCAATGTCTGTATGTCGTGTATCATGTGTATGTATAAGCCCATTTTATTTCTCTTTTAGTATACTCGTCTGTTTCATTACATAATCTCCACTTTTAACGAAGTACTTATTATTGTTTCTAGCATTGAGTAGTGAGATCTCAGTTATCTGCTGGTTTGAAGTTACTATAATGTCAAAAATATATTCATAACTTTTACTTGCTGCATTTTTAATGGCAGAGAATAATAAATAATAAAGACTTTTATAAAATCTAAAAACGTGTTTATTTAAAAAATCGTATAGGCTAATCCAGCACTAAATTTTGTAACTACATTGTGCTTGCTAATTACATTCTCTACTGATTCAAATTCGTTTGGAAAGTCTCTTCATGCAAGGTAGTTTGATAGCTTTTTAGATATGTGTGTGATCTCTGAATCAAAAAAAGTAAAATAGCAGTTGGAACAATAATTGGAAAATACAATTAATCTAGTTTGTGATTTATCTTTCTTGGATCACTTTATTAGACCAAGATTAGTTAGATTGTTTTCTGGTCAACACGATCGGTGCTTGTTCTTGGGAATGTATATATTTAATTTGTGCTTCGACGTCTAGTAAAGTCATTTTTGTTTTTGTACAGAGTTTTTCCTCTCAAGCGCCCCGATCCGTTGTAAGACTACCTGATAATGAGACTAGGGGTGTGCAGTTGACTCATTATTTCTTTTTGGCTTTGTCATCTGCAACATTCTGAAGAATTTGACCAAACAATCTTAGGTAAATTCATGTTGTGTACTTATTTAACTATTTTCTTTTATGATTGCGAGTACCATAAGGGCTACAATTTTGCGATCTCCCTTTCTTTAGAGAGAACTAAAAGAACAGAAGGCAACAAATAGTAAATGTTTATGACTATATGTTAGATGATGGGTTTCTTATCCATTGCAAAAGAGCAAGTTTGTTTGAGTAACCAATTTTCTTAAATTAGTTTTATTATTCATTTTAAACAAAGCTTACATTTTTGTTTTGTATTTCTTTTTCTTCAGATTAGTGTATACGACAAATGATTCTAAATTTTTCTGTACTTAAACTCTCTTCTACAGATATGAGAATAGACAAAAATAACGTATTAACACAGCCACGAAGTGTTAGTAACGGGCTCTATACCCATCACGAAAAGTTATGTCAGGTAAAGACGTTCTCATGACTCTTTGGGTGTCTCGAGCACTAGTCAAGTGATCAACCCAGGTGCTTTAGCCAAGGAAAACTGATGCTATCCTTACTATCTCAAATACTTGAGGGTACGTCGTTACCACGATATAAATGGTTGAGCACTAAAGATCCAAGTAGATACCAGTTCGTCATGGTGGTACACACTATATATACTCTCACTGATATTTACAGTACTGGCCTTCATGATCCATCCTCACCCTCTCGGCGTGTATGACTTACAGGTATACTGGTGTACGGGAGGGTTCCAGGTCTGGGTATGCAGTATTTCTACGTTTCGGGCTCACTGAAAAAAGATACTTTTCTTTCTTATGATCACCTTTAATATACAATTGGCAGGTAATTCACCGCTAAAGTCCATGCTATCTCTCTGCACATTATTAGTTCTACGTATTCGCCCATAATTCGCATAGATTATCAAGCGTCCTGTTAATATCGATGGCGCATATTGTTTGATTCACGTGAATACTGAAAGCTTAACTTGGTGGATTATATTTTTGTTTACGATTTATAAAAGTATAAATAAATAACATAAACAGAAAAAGTAAATAAAGAAAAATAAAGACATGTAATTCAAAACAATTTTTTTTAAAAGTGAGACAAAGAAGAAACCCTGGAATTACTCTGAAAGAAAATTCCTCGTAATGACCCCCCCCCCCCTATTTAGCTGGGGTTGCATCGAAACTCTTTTTGGTAGTAACATTTTTTGAAAAAATCTGCTTTCACCAGAAATTGAACCCATGACCCCTAGAACGGCATTGTATCATTAACAAGCATGCCTGCTACTGAACCAACACTGTTTATCTAATCAGAGCTAGTTACATAAGTATGCACGTATACATATGGGTGATTCCAACGTAACTGATTTAGACGATGCCTCAAGTATATATATGTTCACGTACATAGTCATATACACTAATAAAATGGTCCGTTTTAAGGGAAAAAATTACGCTCTTTCTTTCTCAAAGATAAAAACAAGAAATTAAAGTCGCTTATATCCAATGTTGCTCCTTTAATTTTTTTAATTTTTTACCCTTGCTCTGCAAACACTGAGTTTGTATCGACGCCTCCAACAAAGAAACGTACTTGATGCCACGTTACAAAGCTTATGTAAATGGTGGCTGACCGTCATGTACGTTTCTTCGTCGGAAGAGTCGGTTTGTTCCAACTGCAAGCTCACATTCGAACTTGAGGATTTTGTTAATCTTTGGATCTTATTAAAAAGTATTATTTTGATTATCACACTCCAAAAAAAAAGGTTAATGGCACTACATAACGTTAGGTTGTTGGACTATAGTATTCAAAAAATCAGTTAGGAGTGCCTGTCTGGTTGCATAATTGACTTAAAGTCTGGCTAAAAGTATGGCTCAATGTCTGTCTAAATATCGTGCTAAAAGTATAGCTCCAAGTGTCGCTAAAAATATGGCTCAAAGTATGGCCGAATGTATGGCTTAAAGTATGGCTCAATGTCTGGCTGAATGTATTGTGATGTGTCGTGCCTTGCTCGCCTAGCCGTCAGCAGCAAGACACGGTACATCTAATATTTATTAATAATTATTCTTAAGGGCCATTAGGAGAGGTGGATAGCTGGCATTCAAACACATACAATTAAGAAAAACACATCTATTCATATATAAAGATAATGTGTTTATTCTGACAATGACTATGTATGACGTACAAAAGAATGTCAACGTCCAGCCATCCGACAAGACCTATCAACTAACAACTCGGCCCTGTGGGTCCGGCAGTTGCTGTTCGGCACAGTGCTTTCATGGTAGGGACAGGAATACGGGAAACAGGCCTACCGTTAACACTCCTATGGTAAGGTACACCGCAACTTGACCACGGGCACTGGGAGATCCGTCTGGTAGGTATCAGCACTCGGATGGCACGAGTCCCAGCAGAAGCCGCGTGTATACGCCTGGAACCGGTCGGGTCAGCAACAGGTAGCCATGGCTGCGTCTCCTGTTGTCGCCTGATACGGAGCTCGCCTCACTAGCTTACGCAAAACTCAACCGACGTATCTCAAAGTACGACTCTACGGCGAGCAGACAAGAGTGAGAGTGTCTCTCCTCCCAGCCCGCTGATCCGTGCTGCCTTGGCACCTCAGCCACTTACACAGGTGTGTGTTGCGTTGTTACACACACACACACACACACCAGGTGTTACCCACAGTCGGGAATCGGTTGTGTTGCCCATAGTAGGGATGAATACCTATGTATGGGTTTGGGATAAGGTAGGGGTAGTGCGCACTGTACCGCCTCTCCTCCTGTCTGCTATCACAAAACCGGTATTCTGACGGTGACTCGTCACGTCACAGTATATAAAAAAATATGGCTTAAAGTCCGGCTTAAAGTCTAGCTAAATGTAAAGGGTTAAAGTATGGCTAAACGACTGAAATGTTTGGCTACATGACTGACATATTGTCTGGCTTAATGTCAGGCTCTACACAGTTCGTGTATAAAATTGTTGAATGTTTTCTTCAAACTTTACCGACACAGTGCATTAAAAAAATATTTGTATTTGTTAAATAGTAAAAAATATATCATCAAATGCGATGGTAGACCTTGGACTTCAAACTTTGTTATTTATTTTTTCTGTTCAAGTTACAAATTCAGTGAAACTGTACATTATGATAATAAAATTATTCATCGTAGCCAAGAAAATTTTTCCTGGCAAATTCACAAAATTTTTCATGGACTGAAAGCTGTGTATTGTAAATGCGATAAACTTTTAACCTGGTACCCAAATAATCCGAGTTGTTTACATAAGTATGCACATATGCATATGAGTGATTCCGACGTTACTGACTTAGACGATGACTTGAGTACATATATGTACTCGAGCATAGTCAAATTGCTGTAATAAAATAGTCCGTTTTTATGTAAGTAATGACGCTTTTTTTCCTTCAATAATGGAAGTGTCATCTTCATCCAGTGTTGCCTTTTATTTTTATCACCCTTTGCCCCTCGCTCTGTAAACACTGACTTTATATATCCTTACTGTGGTACACGTCAAAAACTTGGTGATGTTTTTGATATTTGGTCACTTATATCTTAACAAAATTCCCACATTCAAATGTGTGTATTTATTTTGGGCCCAAAATCTGGTCAAAAAGAGTCTGTCTCTTAGCATATTTCGAAAATAAAACCGAGTGGGTTGATGGCACTATAAAACCTTGGTTTGTCAAACTATAATATAAAAGTGACAAATTTTGAGTGCTCATCTTTCTGAATGTCTGGCTCAAAGTCTGGCTAAATATTTGGCCTAATGTCTGACAAATAAGGTTTTTTCCCTTAGACTTTCAGATGAAATGCAGTTCATATTAATCGTTACAAAATTATGCTGCTTTATGCAACAATTGACATGCTTATAATATCTCTCATAACAGTTAAGAAAATAAAATTGAATCGTTTACAATAAAAATAAATTAGAATAGTTTAATAAGTTTCAGGATTTAACATGAAGTTTTATCATGCGATTTCTTATTACTTCACTTTAATTTTGACATTAATGAATCTTTATAACGCCCTTACAATTCTTTAAATTGATATATTCTTATTATTCTTTGAAAAAAAATTTGTAAGGACAAAAGTAGCATGTGTCGCAGGAGATAGTTATTTGTCTTAGCAAAACTTTTTCTCATCTCTAGGAATCAGTAATCATATCTACAAGTAGTAGTTTTTGGAAACTGGATGAGGAAGTGATAGTGGAGTTGAGATACAAGCTAATTGTAACTGTAAGTAATAGCGCCAATAAAATAATTAGTTCATGAAATGATAAAACTATTCATTGTCAGTAAACAATTTATCTAATAACTCACAAAATAGATTTTACTTGTAATAATAATAATGATACCAGTCGTTAAAAAATGTGTATGGTAAATAGTAGCATCAGCTCATCTGTTGGTATAAAAATAATTGTGAAGACTCATCATAATGAGCCCGATTGAGTACTTTTGGCTTGCATTTATAGCGGAATAGTATATTACGCACCTAATGAGTGAGGTTAAGAATGTCACAGATTTTATGTAAATAAACGTGGATAACGTAAAATCTAGGACTTTTCTTAACCTCCAAACGTGGTGATTATACTATTTCCCTGCATATCCTCGTCGAAAGAGCTGATTATCTGCTTTGGAGCAGGGCAGATATGGAAATTTTTGGTGAAGGTATGCAGAAAAAATAACAACCACTTTTTCATCAGTTCATGATACAATAAGTGCTTTTTCGTACTAGAGGCTAGACATTTACCGTATAAGACAAGTATGCACATGAGCCTCGCTACTATTGATTGAACAAGAATAATCTTATATTCCGCTTATTGATAGTCAAGAACGGTAGATGCACTTGACATAACCATTTCCTATCATATCTCTGTGCATTGAACGAGTAACATCCATTGACTGTACTGCGTCACCTGTCAAACTAACCTTTGTAGAGTCGGTGACTTGAATAATTATTTACATAAAAACTGTCCATTTTCGGGACTTGCGTGTGAGGAAACTTTTGTGGAGAAGATTATAATCTACAACATATATCAGTTTCAGCCAATTTCAGCGGGAACTTGAAGTCCATTGAGTTGCTGCGGGGTCCTTGACTTATGTTTAATTTTGTGGTGGTAAGAATATAGGTATAAGAAAAATCAACTTTCAAATATTAATATGTTTTATGTGGTTTTTCAAGTTTAAAAATCGACTAGAAACTGAAAACACAATTTCTTATCAGTTTTTATAGAACACTTTGGATTGGGATGAGAGAAATTTACGAAAAAATTGTTTATTGACGAGAATACAAAAAAATTTTTAATAATTGTACACTTGTCTTTTTTTTTATTCTTAAGAAAAAAACACTGTGATGGAATGTAACTTGTAAAAAAAATTAGTACAAAATATTAGCTATGCAAACGTTTATTTATTGTACTATGCGTTATATTTACTTTACCCAAGAAGGTGCCACAGTAGAGAGTATTTAAAATGTTACAGAGATCCATTACTATAGATAAGTATCCATAAATGGGGTTTGTCTGTAAAAGGCACAAAAAAATCCTTATTTCTCATCAAAACTTACCAAATAAATACATTTGCTGTCTGGACCTTAAACTAGTGACTTATAACACGAGACGAATAACACAAATATTTTTTTGTTTATTCTGCTTTCTAGAAATCAGAATATTAAAAGAAATAGATGAAAATAATGTGCCAGTACAAATGACAGACTGAAATATGAATTCATACATATTTAAATTTGATGTCTGATTTATAAGATAGCACGCAGGCTACTAAAAATTAAAAAAAATTTCATAAATCACAAATTTATAAATCAGACATCAATATCAATATATATTTCGGATTTATTTACACTTTTATAAGTTGTATTTTCAATACTATAATAGATCATCATTTTCCCTTCCATTTAATACAAAATTCTATTACTTAAAAAATCTGTGTACTTGTTATAAAAAGCAAGTATCACACTTTTCATTGAAAAATTATTCATCGTTCCAAACATTTTTACACGTATGAGTACATTTTCTGTTTTCTATGATTATGGTATTTAAAGTGTTACAATCTTTTTTTCACTAATGTTGCGTAAAATGATTAAAAAGTTAACGTCCAAAAAATGCATATTCCCTTTTAATTTTACAATTTTATAAAATGACCAAAGAAATGAACTTTTAATATTCAGTCGATATTATGCTTCTAATAACTTCTAATAATTTTTTTTACAACTGGTAGTATATTTGACGAAAACTACCTTCTAAGACAATTAGTTTGTCTTCAAAATAAATTTTTGTATTACAAAGGTCCTTTGAAAATCTATCTACTATTTATAAAGTTTTCTAAGGATTATAGAAGCTTTATATCAAATAATCAAATCTGCTTCTCTGAATTTTTTTTCAGATTTTAATTCTGATAATGCACTTTCTACAATTGTTAAATCAAGTGACAGGTGAAAAGTTCTTACTTCTTTTTTTGGGGAGGGGAGGAATACTGATGCGATCCCAGTATATGCCATAGACAAATCTTTTTTACCCTGAGAAGTAAAATAATAAATGAATCCCTTCTATAGAAAAATTTTCTCTTAGCCACCAGGACCATCTGTAAAAAAAATTTACCCTTTTCTTTAAATATTTTAAAAACATTTTGTTTCGATCTGTCATTTATTTTTATGTATAGTGATTCGAACATATTCTTACGAAAACGAATTTCTTTAAAACCGTTGATTTTTTGTAATAAGCCCATTGGTTTTGGCTTAGGCTAGTAAAATAACTTACAAGATTTATCCTCTATAATAAAAGTCTGATCTATAAGTGAAGAGCGCGATTTTCCTTATTTTCCCCAAAATCTTCTGTTAAATAGTTTATGTATTTAATCCAAATGTCATTACCAAAAATATTTTCAGACAGTAAGAACCACGCATAAAATTGTCTTAATTCATAGGGCAACATAATTATAGTTGCTACTTCGGAGGGAGGGGGTGTGAAATATCGACATTGCACCTCATTTTTGTAGTAAAATTATAAATGTTTATCCTAGTACCGTTTATTTAGTCAACAGCAACAGCTCAGTACAACGACGCGACGGTTCATTATTTCGACAAACAATTACGAGGTAGCTCATATTGACTTTCCATTTATGCTGCTCTGCAAATTGCTGTCAAAGTAATAAATAGTCGTTGCACTGAGCTGTTACTGTCATCGAAATGCATATCGCTGGAATAAACGTTCATATTTTTACTACAAAATTAAAGTGGACTATTGTTGTTTTAGATCCCTCTCTTGTTTCTTCAAAGATGTTATCAATTTTTTTGTCATATTTAATCAATCCCATTGCTCTTACAGTATCTGTAAACGTATTATGATTTATACCATTAAAAGTCCTTATATCTTCAAAGGATATAGTTTTCTTTACCACATTTAAAATTAAAAAAAAAATTGTTCATGATCTTTTAGAGAAACAATATTACATCTTTTAAATACAATGTTCGATAGGCTTGGAACTAATCTTCCAGCCACGGTATAATTGTGTATGGAATTGGCTGTTAACATCATTAAGTCCTGAAAATTCGATATTTTAGGTACAAAAAAACTATTTCCTCAAATTTAGCATTAATCGTTTTTTAATAATTGTCAATCCTTCTTCTCAATGTAATTAGGTTTCAGCATTCCATGTATCCATTATTTTAAAAACCAAATAAAAAAAATTTTTGCCCATTTTTGTACTCAGAAAAACTAACTCGGTTTAGTGTAGTTATACGAAGTGTCTCGCAGGACACGAGTAGGCTAACTGACTATCGGTGCAGCAGCAAGCGAACGCTCTCCGGCAGGAGAGGGGTGATGTTTCCTACTCTATAGTCTGCTAGGACGAGGTCCCCACATACCCCCGCCTCTCTTGTAAACGCCAAAAACGAAGATTTTTACAGAAGATAATGTTTACAGGCGTTTTGATAAAAAATATACATGACCAACATACAGTTAGGTAAGAGCGCTTACATAGTTTTTGACGCGAGCCAATAGTAATTTGAACTGACATAAAAAATGAATGCAATGAAAACGCAGTAAAAAATATTGATTGCCAAGAATTATTATAGCATATAATGTTATAAGGGTACAAACTGTTGCAAAAATAAACGCAGCCATAAAATTGCACATGCAATCGACTTTAATTTATGATAATTTTGTTACAATAAAAAATAAATTCACGCTAAACAATCCAAAAACGTATACCTTACATACAAGTCTTTCCGTCCAAATACGCATTATAAAACTTTTACTTTTGACAAGACGGATAAATGGCGATAGTTTACTACGTAAGTAAACTCTACTCACAATATCACAAATTCTTCGGAACTTAAGTTTTATTTTGAAAAAAAATATATTAAGTAACGGAAAGAGATCAAACGATTTATTTTGGCTTATCTGAAATTTTAAAATTGAATTTTTTTTGCTGTGGTATGTTTTTAAAATCGGTATGGGCCTTGGAGGCTAAATGCAAGGAGCTGTTAAATCGAGAACGGGGGTTTCAAGATCTTCTGGAACAAAATGAGCGGGCTTAAATTGCTCGATAGAGATGACCTTAGGACATCCTTTACTATCCATTTTATAATGGAGATCAAATATTCGTTCGATCACCTTGTGCGGGCCTGAGTACGGTCATTCAAGCAATTTGGCTACTAGATTACGACGAAAGACATGAGAGCATGTACGTAGGTCTTTAAAAAAAAAGGTCTAGGTTTATGTTAGTGTGCTATTGGAACTGGTCTCAAGTCTCGCATGTGTTCACGATACTCCTCTATACATATTTAAGGATTGCCGCGAAGTCATCTGGGATGAAAAACTGACCAGGAATGCGAGGAGTAGTTCCACGAAGAGTAGCCGCTGGATGGTAGGCTACTGTTCTTTTTTTTTGGCATCCAATGAATGACAGGTAAGCATTAAAAACTTTTGACTTAAATTATGATCCTTGGTCTGTAGTCAAAAAAATAGGAGCACCGTAACGAGCCACCCAGTGGTCCTGTAATGCTCGAAGCACCGTAGAAGCTTCGATGTTTGGGAGAGGTATAGCCTCAGCCCAACGAGAAAAACGATCAATGATGGTTAGAAAGTAGATAAAACCTTCGCAGGATTTAAAAGGACCTATATTGTCCATATGGACATGACCAAACCTATCATTGGGAGCTCCGGATTGGCTGGGCTCGTTTTTCACATGGCGTGAAACCTTGGCCTGTTGACAGTCTAGGCAACCTTTGCACCATTTCTTGACGTCTCTATGCATGGCAGGCCAGACATATCTCTGTTTGAGTAGCTGATCGGTAACCTTAGGGCCTGGGTGGGAAGACGAGTGATGACGTCAAAAACTCGTTTTCGCAATGACTTAAGTACATATGGACGGAGGATTTTGCCTGTTAAATCACAGTATAGGTGACTGTGATTATGGCCGAGTTCGACGCTATTGAGATTCAGCGAATGATGAGATGAATCCAGAAGTTGTTTAAGCTCGTCATCGTGTTGCTAATGCTGCACGAGCTCAAGCATCTTGAGCTCTAGAGGAAGACCAATAAGTTCGACTCTAGAGAGAGCGTCAACGGCAACATTATCCAATCCCAGCAGATGTTCAATTTGAGTAGTTAATTGGAGAATAAAACCTAGCTAACACCACTGGTGGGGCCACTGGGATCTGAAAATACGCGTTGTAGAGATCGGTTTTGAAAAAATGTTTTTACCTTACAAGCGAAAAGAATAATCCTGCTAGTAAGGGACGGAACATTGATCTGGAACTGTGCAGGCGTTTAAACGGTCATAATTGCCACATATACGCCAAGAACCGTCTTTTTTTCTGAGCATGTGTATTGAACTTGTCCAGGGGCTTTTTGAATACCTGCACATTCCCTGGCTAATAAGATCTTCAAACTCTGTTTGTGCTGCCTTTTATTTATCGGTATCAAGGCGTCTGCTGCGCTCCATAACTGGGGGGCCATTAGTTTCGGTCTGATGAAAAACATCTCTGGCTGTCACCAGCTGGGCAGCCTGTTCTCCCGTGACTTCAGGGAAATCAGCGAGAATTTTAGAAAAATCAGAGTCAGGGCTGAAAAGAATGATTTCAAGTGAGTCCGAAAATTAAAAACAACCGATGGAAAACGTATTAGAATGTGGGTCAATCAACCAGCGTCGAGATACATTCACAATCAAACCGTAAAAGTGCAAGACATCCACTTCTAAGATAGGACTAGGCATGTCAGTGTGGTGAAATTTTCATGGGAATTTACGTTTGAGATGGAGATTTAAAACTAAGTTTTCTTCACCGTAGCTTTTAATCATCGATTTATTTGCCGAGAAAAGTTTGAAATCGACAGGTTTGGCTTTAGGATCTAGATTGGGTAAAAGAGAAATCTCTGCACCCGTATCAACTAAGAAAGTCAACCCTGTAGTTACGTCTCGAATGAGGAAGCGCTGGCATTTCTTAATCTACTCACTTGAGCTTCCAAACGAGAAAGATTCTTTAGTTTTCATGGGGCAACTTCTATGAGCAATTCCCTCTATACTTGTAGACTTTAGTGCCGTATCAAGCGTGCGGGTAACATAGTTTGTCCTGTTGGGGAACTTGATTTTTATTATTATCATCCTGAGGACCATTCGAGTTTCTTTTCTGTGAGCGTGAACGATATTGTCGAGGCAAAAAATTTTTACCCATGGTTTGATCTAGTCGATTAGTAAGTAAATCCATATGGTTAGAAAGCTTTTCAAAATATGTGAAAACCGGGTCACTCATTCCCCAAATCTGAGGGTTGCCAGCGGGGGCTTTGGATGTCACGGCTGAAATATGGGGGTCATCATGAGCTAACGAACTAACATACCTGTCAGCAGCTTTGGCTAGCTGTGTTAAAGAGGCTATGTAGTGTATCGCGAGAGCCGCTTGACAGCCGGGTGACAACTGGTCTAAAAAAACCATTCTGAGAAGTTCTTCCCCGCATTCAGTATCCAAGACTCGCATACGATTACGAATTAACGAAGGTTTTCCTTTTAATAAAATCTGATTTCACAGTAACTGACGGAGTCACTTTTCCGATGTGCGGCTAAAAGCGTCTAAAATTCGCTTTTTTACTTATTCATACAAGTCGGTCGGTCTCGGAACGTGGTTTAATAAATCTAAAAAGTACATTACGCCATCCAAGTCAAGTTTTTTTGCTTTGAAATCTGCCTCAGTGGCTTATACAGTGATCCCAGGATTTTTGAAAGTAATTTCCGCCTGTATGAACCACGCGACAGGGTTAGAACGAGTAAAATTCGAAATTTTAGGTGCGCGTGCCCCTGCGACATTAGTCCCTGTTTGGGCACTTGCCGAGGCCAGAGTCTGGTTTTGTTATTCTTCGATTTTGACCGTGGAAGCTGATAAAGCAGCGCAAAGCTCGGTTAATTGCTCCTTCGTGGTACTCATTGTGTCTAGTATTAATTACTAATATTGAAAAAATAAGTATGTAAACGTGTTATAATTACTAGGAAAACGCAAAAATTAAAATGCCTATTAATCACATTAATGACTCTCGAAATTAGTTAATGTATATCGCGTATAAAAAAAAAGCTTTAAACCGAAAATACGTTGTTCGTTAGTGCTACAGCGTGCTAATTCTTGGAAAACGCACGGGCTGGTGACGTTGACGCCAAAAAACGCTTACGTACATATACACTTATACGTTAGACGCAAAATCGCAGAGATTAAAAATTTGTAAAAAATTCCTATGAATCATTTCATTTTACGCATACATACCTTACAAAACTTGAAAACAGGTGAAGCACCAAGTCAAAAGCTGCTGTCTTAAAATCGTTGGGTAGCTTGCTGATTCCAGCGGGAAACAAAAACGCCCCTTTATCCACACCGTACGTTGGCTTGTATGTAAGCGGTTGGGCCTGCTTCAGCTTGCTGCCAACGCTGCTGGTAGATACCTTGCCTACATGAGGGCAACAAGGGCAGGTAATATGGTCACGAGGTCACGTCCGTGACAGGGAAAATCTGCACCACACAGGAGCTAGAAAAAAACGATACACCTGTCGATGAGAAAACGGGAAAAAATTTGCCTTCTTTTTTCGTTCGTTTTGAGCGGCTGCAATCATTGTGTTTTGCTCTCGTTGCCTTAAGAGTTAAACACGTGTGTCTGCGAGATCTCTTCTTCTTTTCAGTAGAAGTCGGGGTCACCACTATGGGGTTATGTAGACCAAGGGTCCTATAGCCAAGTATCTGCTTGGAGGAGCAGCCCCAATACTGCTACGTGTTTAACACCGTCAGGAGAAGAATAAAGAGAAAGATCAAAAATAATTCTCAACACCTTGTGTAACAGAATAACGTTACATTTATTCAAGGCTGGTATTTAGTGTAGTTATACGAAGTGTCTCGCAGGACACGAGTAGGCTGACTGACTATCGGTAAGGCAGCAAGCGTACGCTCTCCGACGGGAGAGGGGCGATTTTCCCTACTCTACAGTCTGCTAGGACGAGGTCCCCACAATAGCTCATGTTTATACAATAGAAATTAAAAAATATGGTTTACCTGATGCACATGTAATTGTAACCTTAAATCCTAATTATAGGCTATATACAAATTAACACATTGACAAATACATATTTGCTGAAATCGCATCGAAAGACAAACATTTCAAAGAACTAGTTATAAAACATTTGCTTTGTGGTCCACATACGAACAGCAGTCCATGTATTCAAAAAAATCAGAAACTGTGTAAAAAAAATTTTCAAAGCCATTTACTAAGAGTACCGTTTTAAAATAAAATGATTATCCGGAGAATAAGAGAAAGGATGTGAGACAAAATAATAACATTTATAAAATAAGCAATAGTAACTAAATAATTTCAATTAATAGTTCAATAGTAGCTCAAATTTTGAATGTAGTAAATTCTTCTTCTCAACCTTTTATACTTTACCCAAAACAATTCCCTTTGGTTTTCGTATTTTTCATGACAATGAATAAGGCTTAGGGTCAAAGTATTGATAATATTGGGATATATTTTTAAAAATCAATTATTTTTACGGTCAAGCATATGTAGCTTTTTCAAGAGTTTGAAATCTCTACAGTATTTTCATTCAAAATGAATCAGATAACAAATTTGAAATTCAAAATACAGTTTGGAAAGAAATATTTAATTTATAAAGAAATTATCATTGATGTAGCCTATATTTTAAGCGGGAGTCACTTTAAGCCATTATATTTCTTTGAATACTAATTTTTTAGTTGAATTTTCAAGGTGGTAAAATTATGAGGCTTTATATTGCTATTTAAGAGAAAATAATACAGCAAAAAAGAGAAAGTCATTGTTAAGATTATTAAATTTATTGAAAGCTTTAATCCCTTATTAATGTTTTTCATGCGATAAAAAAACATTGTAATATGTAATGATATTTTTCATTGATAAAGTTACTTGATATTTTATGGTAGTATTATCATTCAATATAAAAGTTTAAAGATTGTGATTTGTCAATGATATTTAAATGAATTAAAAGTTGTCAAAATTACCAAAGCTTAAATACCCATTTTCTCTAACCATACCGTAAACTTCCAAAGAACACCTCTCAGTACACCACAGTAGTACCACCTGGGTGGTGTGAAAATTTACTAATAAATATATAACTAATGCTAAACGATGTAGATCAAATCTACACAAAACTCTCATTCTTCGCAAAACTCTGGGCACCAACCTCTCTCCACTAACAGATTAAGTTTTAAAGACTCTTTTTAAGTTGAAGTAGTGGAGAGTTGGCTTGCGACGCAAGCAGGGGACAAAGTCCTATTAATATACATGTATATGTATACATACAAACTACTTAATAACATTTTTCGTTTTGTTGTTATGGACCTGTATTACAAAACTGTCTTATAATCAATAACTTTAGTCTCCTTTCGAATGTACCATAAGCGATCCCTCTAATGTCTTGGTTTGGTATGGAAACGTTAATACTCATTAGTTCGTTTCTTAAATGTTCTTTTCTTCGAATTACTAATGTGTCCATGGTCATTGATAAGAGTTCGAAAAGATGTAGACTATAACTTTTTCATTTTTTCAGCCAAATTACATTTTCTAATGTTAGTAATTTTTAAAACTTTTTTTCAAAACAACTTATATTTTTGATTGCTAAAATTATATTTCATCTGGGTTTTAGCTGTAACTCTTTTAAGCAGTATTTTCGAAAAATTTTTGATAAATTTATTGCATGAATTTTACGTAAGTTATCACTATTGAAGATAAATTTTATTATTTCAAAAGATTTATCCATTTCTTGCTGTTTAATATTGTAGGCTGTATTAATAGATTACCGGCGTGTGTGCGTGTAGGACAAATTGATAAGGTAGTGTCGTAGGGAATTAATTGCTTGTAGGATAAATAAAGTCACTGAATTTAATATTAACAAAAAAACAGAGCTTTAATATAAATACTTTTAACTACACTAAGCAACTAACAGTTAATAGGTTTGTAATAGGACTTCTGGTCCGAGGCAGGGCACAAGCGAGACTGGCTTGATATTAGGCCCACAGGGCGCTAGAGTACGCATTATTTGAACACTCACACACACGCTACTCACACATATGTAGCAGCGACAATACCGCTGCTATTCGCGAGGTCAGACTCACACTACGACGCGGTCGCGTACACACTCCCGATCATTCGTCAACACTTCAATCCTAAACATTCTCCCCCGGTTGATGCATCCGATACTGGTGAGGTGCATCAAAGTACGCAAAAAGAAAAGAAAAGGAAATGTTTATTTCAGTTTTGAGGCGGTTTTGAATAATCGCTTTATATTATTCTAATTTTTTAATAGTTTAATAACAGGTTTTTTACAAATAGCAGTGTAATAACAAAATTATCTAAGAAAAAAAAAAAAAAAAAAAAAGAAAAAATATATATAAAATAAGGTTCTTATAAAAAGGCTATTTTGCCTTTGGAGCGCTTAATAATTAATACTATATTTTTAATCGCTGGATTAAAAATATAGTATTACAAATTTTCACGAGAGAAAGAAAAATATTATAAACTAAAAATATTTATACGATTATTATTGACTTATATATATAAGTGAGATTCAATTTTCAACAGAACAATCCGTCATCTTTCTCCTTTCATCATCATACAATTCTTGACTAGTAAGCAACAAAATTAATTTTGTAATCGGTCTGACTAGCTCGGTGGCTGCGGTTCGAATTCTCGCGACCCGCACCCGGTTATCACAGCCTGTCCAGACTTTAATTATTCTCCCTAGAGGCCAATGACCAGGAGGATAGTTTTCATTTTTTATTAAAACAAGATCACCTATTTGCATTGATCTTGTCTCCAAGAACCATTTGTTCCTGGATTGTAGCGAGTTTAAATATTCTGATGACCATAGTTTCCAGAATTGTTGTAAGCTGAAGGTAATAAGTTTCCATCGTTTAACAAGAGAAATTTCTTTCTCTTCAATACTGGGTTCAGCTAAGATTCTTGCTGGTTTTGCTTTTATAAAATGAGCAGGAGTTAGTATTTGTAGGTCGGAAGGATCGTCATTCAGCGGAACTAGGGGTCGGGAGTTGAGACAAGCTTCGACTTGACACAATAGCGTTGTCATTTCTACAAACGTTAGAACTTGATCGCCTACTATTCTTTTAAAGTGATATTTTGTAGATTTTACACAAGCTTCCCACAATTCACCAAAATGTGGAGCAGCAGGTGGATTCCAGTGCCAATTAGTACCCAAGTTGAGAAGAGTGTTATGAAATTCGTCTGATTTAAGGAATTCTTTTAAATTGGCTTTCATTTCGGTGTCTGCACCTACGAAGTTGGTACCTCGGTCACTGTATAGTTCAGTGCAGGGGCCTCTTCGAGCATCAAATCTCTTAAATGTGGAGATAAATGCAGCAGCTGAGTAATCCTCAGCTACCTCTAAATGCACCACTTTAGTAACCAAACAAACAAATATGACTATATATCCCTTTTGGGTACCTCTTCCTCTTATTTTTGCTAATCTAATTTTATACGGTGCAGCGTAATCGACGCCGGTTTTATGAAATGCTTGATCTGGTTGAATCCTGAATGCTGGTAGATCTCCCATAATTTGCTTTTGGGTAGTAGTGGCATATCTCTTGCATGTCAAGCATCTATGGATTAATGCCCTAATTACTTGTCTCCCTCTAATCACCCAGTATTTCTCTCTAATAGATGACAAGGTAAGTTGAGTACTAGCATGTAACATTTTTCTATGATGGTAATCAACTATCAAATTGGTTATGTGATCATTTGGACACAATAGTAAGGGGTGTTTAAGCTCGTCAGCTAATTTAGCTTGATGTATTCTACCGCCTACCCTCAGTAGATTTTTCTGCAGCATAGGATTAGTTTTAATAATAGAGCTATTTCTATCCAACAATGTAGCTCTTTCTAAACATCTTATTTCCTTTTGGAAGTGTAGATTCTGATGTATGTAAACCCACAAAAATCTTGCATTATGGATTTCGTTAATCGACAATTGTATATTGTTGCTTTCAACGGGTTCTGTCACGTCCACGAACGTTAGCTTGGTTAGTTTTAACCTCTTATTCTTGTTTAGAATTTTGATAATAAATCTAAGGCAATATGCTGTGACTCTCAACAATTTAGTCCAATCTGAGTATTTATAATATAAGTCCCAATCCGACTTAACGTTATTACAATTAACGACATGTGTAGTTGGTTCGTCTTTTTCTACGACAAACTCTTCAGTCAATTCGGACCTTATTGAGAGGTATTCACTAGGATTCAGCTTAATAACACCTGGACCTTGGAACCAAAGATGGCAATTTACTAGCTGGGATGGATAAATGCCACGTGAAGCCATATCCGCCGGGTTATTCTTGGAAGATATGTGATGCCAGTGGGCGTTGGGCACCGATGTATGAATTTTGGAGCATCGGTTAGCTACAAATGTAGGCCATTTTGATGGCACAGCATTCAGCCAATGCAGTACAATCTTTGAATCAGTCCATAAATATATTTTAAAATCAACCGAGCTGTTTAATTGAACATAATGTTTAACTAGTTTTGCTAATAAGGTAGCCGCACATAATTCCAATCTTGGAATGCTCAATATTTTTATTGGTGCAACCTTTGTTTTTGACGTCAAAAATTCAACGTGAATATTAGTAGACAGGCTTGTTTTTAGGTAAATTACAGCTGAATAAGCTTCCTTTGAGGCGTCGGAAAACCCATGTAATTCAACCTTGTGACAGTTTAATCTATACTGATTCCAACGTGGAATATTTATTTTCTCCAAAAGTGGAGCTTCATTAAGCCATTTGTTCCATTCCTTAGAAATCTCTGCAGGTAATTCGTCGTCCCAGGCTATTTTCAGTAACCAGGTGGCTTGCATTAGTATTTTGGGTTTGATGATAGTAGCAGAAAGCCAACCTAGGGGGTCATAAAATTTTGCCAATTGGGACAGCATTGATCTTTTTGTCCATGTTTTGTGCTTTGGTATAACTTCAATTTTAAAACTAAAATTATCTGTTGAAGGCTTCCAAGTCAATCCTAGAATGGACGTGAAGTTTTCTAATCCAGGTATAGAAAAATTCTCCTTATTTTTATGTTCTGCAGGAATATTATTTAACAGTTCAGTTTTATTGCTGGTCCATTTTCTCAGTTCTAAACCTCCATTCCTTGTGATATGGATTAATTCAGTAATTTTTTGCCGAGTTTCTTCTTCGGTATGACCTCCAGATATGAAATCATCCATATAAACTTCATTTGCTAATACAGCAGCTCCAAGAGGGTTTTTTTTAGTATAATTTTCAGCTAATTGTTTAATTACTCTGCAAGATAAAAAAGGAGAGCTGACCAGTCCATACGTAACTGTATTTAATTCGTAAATCTTGACCTCTTCCTCGGGATGATTACGCCAGAGGATTGATTGAAATGGTCGATCTTGTGGATGTATTAAAATTTGCCGAAACATTTTCTCGACATCCGTAGTAAAAACAAATTGATAATTTCGCCATTTCAAAATCAAATCAAAAATATAAGGTAATAAATTTTTACCTGTATGTAAAATTGAATTAAGAGAAACATGGTCTCCTACTATTGCGGAACCATTGAATACAACACGTAGTTTTGTTGTGGAGCTGGATTCCTTGATTACTCCGTGATGGGGTAGAAACCAGCGTGATGTATATTCTTGCAATTTTGCTAATTGCATGTGTCCTAAATTTATATATTCTTGCATGAATGAATCGTAAGCTATCTTCAGCTTTTCATTTGATCTAAATTTCTCCTCCATGCGATTCAACATAGCGTTTGCTATTTTATAACTCCTTTGGGAATGCACAGTTAATTCCTCTGTGGAATCTTTGAAAGGTAATCGCACAACGAATCTCCCTTGTTCGTTTACCCGATGCGTATTAATAAAGATTTTCTCACAAGTCTCCTGTTCTTCTGTAAGTGAATCTGCAGCTCTGGGAACTTCTTCTACTTCCCAAAATTTCTTTATGATTTGATCCAGAGACTCTTCTTCAGTTACATGAAGTGATACTGCTGTACCGAAATTGTTGGTTGGTGCTCTGCTTATGGGTCCTGACAGTAACCAACCTAGCGTTGATTTAGAAGCTATGGGCAAATTAGGACCCAATTTAACTATGGAGTCCTGAATAATCAAGGAATGGACAGTAGCACCTAGCAGTAAATCGATACAGTCTGCCTTATAGTACTCTGGATCCGCTAATTGTAGGTTATTTAATAAACTCTTCGCAATGTATTGCCCGTATGCCGGTGGTTTGTAAGTTGAAATTTTATTTACAACTAAAGCATTCAATTTCAAAGCGTATTCAGACTTGAAATGTGGGTTAATCTTAAATTCCACCGAATTTGTTACGTCAGTCATTACTGTTTCACCTACACCAGTTAGCTTAATATTTACCTTCTTGGTTGGTAACTGCAACAATTGTGCTAAAGATTTTGAGATTAATGAGGTTTGTGAACACGAGTCCACCAATGCTCGAACAATTATTCTTTGTCCATTTCTGGAGTAAATTACTACTCTAGCTGTGGCTAGTAAAACACAATGGTTGCTACTGGCTTGAGTGGAAAAAATTGCTAAGTTTGAATTGTCTTCCACTGAATTACTATCGATTGTAGTATTAGTTGTTGGCTTGGTACTTAAGCGGCAAGCCTCAGGAGTAACATCCTTATCTCGATGCATAGTAGTATGGTGTTTTTTCTTACATGTAAAACAAGAATATTTGGATTTACACATCTTAGCTGCATGACTACATAAGCAATTGAAGCAGAGCTTAGCTTTATCCACTAATTCCTTTTTTGCATTCCAACCTAACGTCAAAAAGTCTGGACATTTACTTACGAAGTGACTGCCCTTGCAATATGCACATGTTGCATTAGTTTTGACGTTGGTCTGGTGAGTAGAAGTCTTATTTTGTTTGTGGCTAATTTCTTGAGGGTTACTACTCTTGTTCCTTGCAGGAGGCTTCTGTGTAAATGACTCAAGAGTTATTACTTGAGAGTACAAAAAGTTTCTCAATTGTTCCATAGTTGGAGGTTCAGTAGCGCTTCCTAAATGTCGTTGCCACTCCCTGGCAGTATAATAATCGAGTTTGCTGCTTATTAAACCTAGTACTACATCCGCATTTTCATCTCTATCCATGCCTCTCAATGTTTCAAGAGGACCCAGCGTTTCCTTGATCAGTTTCTTTACTGAGGTGGATGAACTATCCTTCATGCTGGTTGCGTTGACGATTGTCTTGACATACTCAGTAACCAGTCTGCGTTGGTTATCGAAGTAATTTAATAAGGTAGTCCAAGCTTGGTTGTAGTTGTCACCCGTCAGCGGTATATTTTTAATGATATCAGCTGCTTCATCCTGCACGTGTGACCTGAGATAGTGATATTTTAATACTGGCGACAAATCTGTTCTAGTATGTATGATTGCTTTGAAAATATCTCTAAAATTGGCCCACTCGTGGTATTTACCATCAAAAGTTGGCACCTCGACCCTGGGTAAATTTTGAGAACTTGTAGTACTACCGGCACTAGTATTATTTCCCACAGCCTCAGGCGTATCGGTAGCACTTAAAAAATTGTTAAAGTCTCCTAAACAATTATAAAACTGATCTTCTGTCCTCTCGTATATTTCATTTTTGAAATAATCATGATCTTCCGAAATATCTTTCAATTCTAAGATTTCATGGTGATTTGTCTTGAATTGTTGAAATCTATCATTTAATTGTTGCAATCTAGCCTTGCCATGGCCTAACGACATTTTTGTTTGCCCTAATTTCTTAAAATTTGTAAAGGCATTTGCTATTTGGTTACACAGTATTTTTTGATTAACGTAATATACCTCCATTTTTAATGAATAACGTGTAAATAACTATGGAAATACTTGTTATAGATTCAACAAGTGAAATGTTTTACCTAAACAAAATTTAATCTCTTACAAACTGTATTGTAAGGTGAGTGGACACTGGTTAATCCACTCTATTGAGCTAGTCGGGCGGTAGATCGTACCTACACAGGCCCTCCTTTGACTAACTTTAATACAAAAAATTGTTTGATTGAAAATTATGGTTACCAATTTTGAGGTAAACAGGCGAGCCGCGAAAACCACCACAGCCACCAAAGCAGCCAACGGATTTGACTGTTGAAACTTGAATCTTTACACTGGCATCTATGCTTAATTCGTAATTACAAATTTTTAAAATAATTAGACACCGTTAATTATAATATAAATTTTGTTCACTCAGCTCCAATTGGGCTGGATATTCTTAATTTCTTTGCGCGATACTGTTGACCGTAAGCCTACAAGACTCACGATGTTATCTTAATTAGTTACATTAAGCGTTCAGACATACAGAGTTTTTCGCGTTTACTTTTCGCTTTGTCGCTTCGTACCTTAACTGTGCTGTTTATATGAAGACTTAGACTCTATGTTTACTTCTTACTGTAGCCGTCTTCGTCCACTGCCTTGTTGATGTTTTGCTTACTGCTTGCTTCGATGTAGACTTCTCGATTGTTACGAGCGCAGGAATACCAAGTTCACGTTGACCTTGATATTTTACAATGATCTAAAATTTACATGACGCATTTCCATTTTAGACATTGTTCAATATAATTTTGTGAAATAAGATGATTCGAGATGCGCGAACGCAGCTCTCGAAATTCAATGAGGATGATTGCTCACGTAGTACGTGAGTCTTAATTTCTATTATAAAAATACTAGAAATTTCTAGAAACAATAGAAAGTTGTATCTCTCAGAGCGCCCTAGAAGCAACTCTACGCTGTGTAATACAGGCGTGAAAAATGAGAGGAATTATTGATAAGAAAAATGAGGCTCAGCTTGTCGAGAATGAATCGACAAGCTTTTACCTTGTGCCCGAAAAATGCCTCCGACTTCACTTTCAGTACTATCCCTTTGTTTTACGACAACCTTATGCGCCTCGCACACACAATCCGGCTCGAAGGACCAATGTTTAATATTGTAGGCTGTATTAATAGATTACCGGCGTGTGTGCGTGTAGGACAAATTGATAAGGTAGTGTCGTAGGGAATTAATTGCTTGTAGGATAAATAAAGTCACTGAATTTAATATTAACAAAAAAACAGAGCTTTAATATAAATACTTTTAACTACACTAAGCAACTAACAGTTAATAGGTTTGTAATAGGACTTCTGGTCCGAGGCAGGGCACAAGCGAGACTGGCTTGATATTAGGCCCACAGGGCGCTAGAGTACGCATTATTTGAACACTCACACACACGCTACTCACACATATGTAGCAGCGACAATACCGCTGCTATTCGCGAGGTCAGACTCACACTACGACGCGGTCGCGTACACACTCCCGATCATTCGTCAACACTTCAATCCTAAACACTTGCTATTGAATAGTCTTACTGCGTAACGTGTTTTCATTGTTTTTAACAATATTCCTTTTTAAAAAAAAAGCAATTGTTTTATTTATAATTTATTTGTACAAAAAATTATTTTTTATACTTACACAATTGCGCTTCCAATTTTAGTTTTATTTCTTAAAAAAAGAAGTATACAGTAAGCTTACACTATTTTTTTTACTTTTCTCTTAAGTTGCAGAGTTTTTGTTATTTTTTTGTTTTTGTTTTAACATTTTGGCAATTAAAAATTTTGTTTAGCTGTGATTTGAAATAATAATACTTCATTTTTACGTATATATAAATATAACAATTTTTTTATGGTAAGTGGTATTAATTAACTTTTTTATTTTTTTTTAAGTTAACTTTGTATCGTTTCACTGTAAACCTTCTTTACATACAACATTAGTATTTCTTTTTTACCTGAAATGATGGAACATAAATTCCATCTAGATTAGTTTCTTGCAGTAGACGTACGAAAAGTAAACCATTAGTGCACAAATCTTGTTTTAAGTACATTTTCAATTTGTTAGAATCAGATATTTGAAATATAATAACTGTTATTACAAACGTAAATCTAATAGAAAATTATTTTTGGTATAGAATCAAAGATAAAGGTGTGAATTCTCCTGAGTTTATCGTCATTCTTAGTAGAAAAATAATATTTCCTTTTTATTTACAGTTATTATTTCTACTTTCACGTTATAATTATATAATTCTAAAATTTTTAATCTTGTTCTATTAGGTAGACCGTTATTCATACTAATATTTTTAATTAACATGACTACAGCTCCAATTTTTAATTTCAATTTATGAGTCGGTTATCGGGGAAAGTTGAGAGAATTTAATTACTTAATTTGATACAATATTTAAATATCCTTTTAAGATTGATCTATTTATTTTAATTTTACATAATTGATACGATTATGAATTTTTCTTCTCACTTTAATCTGTTTAAAATGTTATTATTAATGAAGTGTACACTTCCATTAAGACTTGATAATATAATTTTAGTTGATAAATCATTTTTTTATTCAAGGCAATCTCCGGAAATATTTCTATAAATGGTTTCTGATTTTCATTTATTGGAGCTAATTAATTTCTCCTGCCCCTATGTTCAATAAAAATTTTGAACAAACTTATTCTTTGATCGTACATTTTTACAAAATTTTAAAATTTTGAAAAGTTGCCATAAGTACGAGTATTTTATACTTCCGTTAACTATTGTATTCCTTATCTATATTTAACTACTCATAAAATTAATTGATAGTCACCTCCTAAAATTATTAATTTTACAGCAAAAAATGTTGAACTTTTTTAACAATCTCGTAAAATTTTATTCACAACTTCTAATGCTTTTTTAGAATCATTACAGCTTCATCCCATTGATTTCCGTTATAAATAATTGTTTTACTACTTGATAAATCAAATCGTTATCTAAAATTTCTTTGACTTTTCATCCCATTTGGTAATAAAATAGATTCAATACTAGTCCAAGCTATGGATATTCTTTTTTTTCTTAAATAACAATGTTAAAAACTGTATACACAAACATTCTTTTAGTATCAACTGGACCATCAATAATAATTATGCGATCGTTTTTAGTTATTACGCAATCAAACATACATTCCTGATAATCAATCAACATTACTATAATTTTTCATGTTTTAATACATGATACAATCCTTATAGTTCTTTAGTCGTGTTAATGTCTTCTTCTTTTCCATTTTCTGGTAAAACTGTTTAAGAATCGTTGCCATGTAATATTTTCCAAATAAGTGAATTTATTAACTCCTAACTATACTTTATACTCTTGATTACATTAATTATTTCGACCCGAGACGTGGCGCCATTTAATATCTCGTAATTTTTGTATCTCGGATACACGATTTGCTACAAAAACTTCTAATTTATTTGGGGATTTTTTCAGCCATTGTAGTACGATTTCTGAATCGCACCAAAAAACCGTGCGATTAATTTTAAACTTAAATGAATCACGACATTCGTTGAATAATCTAACTAAGAGTAGTGCTCCACATAACTCTAATTTGGGAAGTGAGACTGTTTTAATTGGCGCCACTCTCGATTTTGAACATGCTAAACGTACGATAACTTGATCGGATTTATTAGTTGAACGAATGCACAAAACTGCACCATGACCCAATTGACTGGCATCGCAAAAACCGTGGATTTCAATGTTGCAGGCTTCTGGAATAATAAATAACCGTGGTACTGATAATTTTTTCAACTCAGACAACTGACCCGCAAAGCAAGTCCATTTCGTGTGCAAACTCTGGAGAATTGATTCGTCACATTCCAATTTGATTTTCCAACATTCTTGCATGATTATTTAGGCATGTAATATGATGGGACCCAGTAGACCGAGAGGGTCAAAAATTTTTGCTATTTCAGACAAAATGTTGCGTTTGGTGATCTTCTTCGGCAAGTCAATTGTCTGGGCTGAATATTCGTTATGGTCTGTCATGGAATTCCAGGCAACACCCAAAGTTTTTTGAACGATTTCGTGTCCTCTTTCCGGGTTGATATGATAAATTTGGGACGCGGTACACGAGTTCTGACGAGAACCTTGATCTTCTAGATCACGCAAAATCTGAGGGTGATTTTAATTCTATTTTTGGATGATGAACCCTCCACACAGCAATGCTTTTATGAGCTCGTCACGAGCTTGCAGAGGATTTTCCAATGAATCCGCACCCGTGATCAGGTCATCTACATAAAAGTCTTCCCTTAAAATACGATAAGCCAACGGAAAGTTGAGTTTTTCATCTTCTGCCAGCTTGTGAAGAGTTCTAATTGCTAAGTAAGGGGCTGAAGCGACACCAAAGGTGACTGTGTTTAATTCAAATGTTTTAATCTGGTTGTTGTTATACCAAAAAATGCGCTAGAATCGTCGATCATCGGGATGAACTAAGATTTGTCGATACATTTGTTTGATGTCAGCTGTCAGTACGAAGAGATGTGCCCTGAAACAAAGTAAGGTTTTAAACAGTTTGGGTTAAATCGTGGGCCCCACCTTCAATTGACTATTCAAAAAAATTTCCTTATCCGTTTTGTTCGATGCATCAAATACGACGCGAGTTTTGATGGTGGTACTACCTGGTTTAATTATAGCATGATGCGGGAGATAATATCCATCTGACTGCCCTCCGTATACTAGCGTCATATGCTCCAATTTGATGTAATCTTGCATTACAACACTATAGTCAGTGCGAAAATCAGGATTGCTTTGGAATTTTTTCTCAAGAGCCTTAAATCGTTGAAACGCTTTAGATTTTGAATTGCCCAGATCGGCTTGTGGTTCTTTATAGGGTAGCTATACTATGTATCGCCCCTGATTATTGCGCTGAACGTTTTCTTGGTAATGAGCTTCATATGCAACTTCCTCTTGAGATTTCAGAGGTTTCATGCCGATTTCTTCGATTTCCCAGAACCTCGCAAGTTGAGTATTTAAATCAAGTAAATTACATGTCATTGTTTCCTGTAACTAATAATTTATACTCCC
This sequence comes from Copidosoma floridanum, assembly GCF_036245765.1. Classification (NCBI taxonomy): domain Eukaryota; kingdom Metazoa; phylum Arthropoda; class Insecta; order Hymenoptera; family Encyrtidae; genus Copidosoma; species Copidosoma floridanum. The sequence continues at coordinate 1,668,145 of NW_028321917.1, read as the reverse complement.
TGCAATTACTCATCCTAGAAGTGTTTTTTGTAAATAGAGGTCGCAGTTTCCCTTAGTTAAATTGATTTGTCCAACTGAAAACAGCGAGATTGTTGTTCCCGAAGCAACTAATAAATTGATGGGACGTGGGTTTTAAAAGGCGGGGTCGGCTAATTGAATTTTCGCGGGAATGTGAATTTTTTCTCGAGGGAAGGGTTCGATAGAGATTTTATTAGCGATAGTGTCAACGATTACACAGTTAAACGTTTATTTTGATATTCATTCACTCTAGACTGAATAGTTATTTAAATGGTTCCCTTAGCTTCCACCGGTATTCCCTCGATTGCGCTGATCGTTCTTTTAGGCCCTTTAACTGTTAATCCAAGTCGTTGTACTAACTTCTTTGTTATTAGGTGAACCGTTAAACATGTGTCTAGTAATACGCGAGCTTCGGTAAACCTTCCACCACGACCCTGGACTTTAACGTTAGCACTCATCATTAATTGAGAGTTGGATGACCGAGAAAAGGCACAAAACTCGTCAGTCGATAGTCATGATTCCTGACCTGTCTGTATTTTCTCATCGTTGATGTTAGGATTCGTGGTAGTTGTGATTGTCTTTGTTCCTGCATGTAAAAGCGTATTATGTCATTTTGGACAGAGATTACAAGTTCCTAGTTCACAAGGACCGTTGTGAGAATTTAAACAGTTATAGCATAATTTATTTGTCTTAACGAAATCCCAACGTCTCTGTACCGAAAGTTTAAGAAAATCAGGGCATCTGAACAAATGATGATTTTGTTTGCAATCGGGACACGTGACAGAAATGGTAGTAACTAAAACTCGAGACCCGTCATTAGATTTTCGAGCCTTGGTGGCTGGAAATGTTCGATTAGTCGCGGAGCTCCCGGGATTGGTGACAGGTTTATCTCGCGTTTCCGGTTGACTATCGGTTTCCATGGTGTATAAGCGAGACGCTGTTACCTGCACGAATTTATAGAATTGTTCAAGGGATGGATGTTCGTCAAGCGATAAAGTGTCCTCCCAGCTTCGCCGGATTGTCGGATGGAGTGTTCTCTCTAACAATCGGACCGAGACGCGATCTGATATATCTACATTCAATGTGTTCAAAATGTTTAAATGTTGTTTCGTGTTATCAACAAGTTTAGTCAACTCCTTGGAAGAGTGTGATTTCATGGGCACAACATTAAATATTTAATTAAGATGCTTAGATACTAAAATTCGCTTCCGTTCGTATGACTCAAGAAGCGTCTGTTAAGCTTTGGCATATTTTTGCGGACTTATATAATAAAGTGAGATTTCGTTATAAGCTTCTCCCTTTAAGGAGTTTCACAAATACATTAATTTGGTTAATTCGTTGATGTCGGTCCTAGCATCGATCGTTTGTAAAAAAGAATTTTTGTATGATTGACAATTATCATGATCTCCTTCAAATTGCGGAAATTCTACGACGGGTAATTTTAATGATTTTTGTTTTTCAAAGAAACTCACGTTATTCGTTACACTCTAATTTTCCATATTTTCACAGTTAGCCTTTCGCTTTAATCTACTTAATTTCTCTGCTGCTGCAAAATACCGGATTTCTACTGCGGCCCATCCATTTATTTTAATGATTTGATTACATTTGATAGATCGCTCATCTATTAATTTTTGTAATTCTTGGTATTGATTGGATACATTGTTGAAACGGAGTTCAACTTGAAAGTACTGAGTGTTCGAGTCATCAAGCAAAGTCTCAAGATCCTTTAGCCTCTGTTGAAACAATTGTGATCGCAAGAATAATTCCTGCTTTATCTTGTCCTCCATTTTGTGTTGGATAAATAATTCAAATGTAGACGGGCAAATATTATATTATTTAACAATATAAAGAATTAAAAGGTTAAATTGCCGATTATGACTAAAATATAATTATTAAGTTTTAAACGATTGTATCAAACGATTAAAGGCGATAAACGATACATACGATAAACAATTAAATCTGGTAACGAATAAACGTATTGTCGAATTAGCCATGCGTCACCGTTGAATATTTATTTGAAATTAGTCATCATTGACCGAAGTCAATCATAAATAAAAACTGTATGGTAATAATTGAGCAAGGTGAAATCAAGTCTGAATCGTTTTAATGGTGATTATTATGACTTATCTTGCGTTTGAAGACGTAGAGTAAGCTGTCGCTGGGAGAGAGTCTGGTCCTTGGTAGAAGTGATGGTATAGCCGACGATGTTGTGTACTGATAAAGTCGTGATCACTGTTATAGGTGGTTGTAATGTGTTTTCGCAGATGAAGATTGTGGCGAAGCACAGATCCGAAGTATCACAGGAGGCACCAAAAATGTTCTGTAGAATTCCCAGTAAACCAAAGCGGTTTATCTGTGAATAGTTCGTAAGAAATCAATACTTAATTTACATAAATTTTTCTATTTACTTTGTTATTTGTCCACAATTTTAATTAAATCCGAACCTGTCAACTAATTATTTGTTAAAGCTATTCTATAAGTTTTAATTATTTTTAGGTTATATGATGATTATCACTAAAGAAATACAACATATTCGAAGGGAAAAACATGTGAAAAACTCTTTTTTATTGATTGACAACTTACAAATCAGAAAACAGTAAATTATACAAATAATGCATTATTATTAACGAACTCATACGAAATGTGAAGAAATAAATGAAGTATGCAATTGAAAAAAAGTGTGCACTTAGTTATAACGCATCGCAGTGAACAAATAAATAAATGAATAAATACCACATATTTTACCAGTACAGGCACGCACAGGCCTGTATTTAGTCGCGTAGACTGTTGTCCACTAACGACTGCAAAATGACCCTGATGGGCTTATTTGGAGTAAGGGACTGTTGTCCTTTCACCAGTAATGCAGGCTGAATTCCTCCAGTTGTGTCCAACAAAAATTTGTTAGCTTCTGAATGATGAACGTTGATCATGCCTATTAATTCATGCCCAAATTAATTATCTCATGTGTGTGTGTGCGCAACGAATCAATAATGGCAACCGAACAAAGGGGGAAACAAGAAAAAGAATAACGCACGCCGATGCACGTGAACCTGTTTTTACAAAGGCGTTCGCGGAATTGTTTGCGCTTCCGTGTCAAGTAAACAAGAAGGACTCATGTGTCCCAGTCTATTTATATATATGAATTTATTGTAACACGCACCACGTTGTAAAGTAAAATCCCCTTTGCGGATACGATAAAATTACGCGTCATTCTATTATACATTACAACTTCTAATCACGAGTCATAAGGCATGTTACCTTAATCAAGCGCTGCGCGACATTCATCAAGATTGGCACTCTTCACACGTTCATAATCGCAAACGGCTCTCGCACTTCAAGAAATTTGATATTTTAATTATTAATTTCAAGACGGTGTTCTCATGCTTGTTGTATAAACGTGTCAAATTTAGAGTTTAGAGAAAACATAAGGCTTGTAAACCCGAAGATAAAAATGGCGGCTCTTTGATCGCGTGGTGAGAGGCTGTACAGCACACACCCCAAACGGAGAACAAAGGATTAGCTTGACGTGTTTGCTCACTTCTCAGTTATTTGGTCGCGCCTGGTCGAGCTCGCTTGCCAGAATAAGTAAAGAAAAATGCTGCGCACCCACTGCTCCCACTCTCTCCGTACAACATCGCCCCCCGATGTGAGCACGCATGCGCTGACCTGTGTAGTCGACTTTTGACGGAATAACTCAAGAACTAGTCTACATCTTTTTTCCTCATCATGCGTTAACAGATTTATCTACATCATTCGGTGAAACGCAACATATACTTTTTATTCTTTACTTTCTCTGCTTTAACCATTCGTAAACAAGGCAATGCTTGAGCCAGGATTTTTGATCCACACATTGGCCAACGTTCATGCAACGAGACCTTGGCAACGGCATGCTATACTACCATTACTTGTCTTTCTTAACACTTACAGTACCCAGGGCTACCAAGCCCAACAATCACTTTAACTGCAACGCAACCTAATTCTAATAAGCGAAAATTGGGACTAGTATTGCTGCCAAATAATATTCTTTAGCAAGTAAGCATCACCTCAAAACCAAAACAACACATGTAAAGGAAGACGAAAAGCATGTCAAAAATCTTTCCCTCTCCCTGCCACGAGATGATGCAGATTTATTCTAAGAACCTATGTACATCTCGTCATCTCTGGCCATAGTGGCAACGATAAGGAGGCAAGGCTCTTATAATTCAGCTATATAACCTATGGTCTCCTTCACGAAGGGCGTGGACCAAAAAAATTCGATCAACGATCAGGCAAGCTTGGGTGCATACCTAGAGCAGTAGCCAAACTCAAGCCACACGACCTAAAGAACCCGGTTGGTGCATTCAATGGTTAGGCCAGCTTGGTAGTACACGTATGGCAGTAGCCAGACTCATACACATGACCCGAAAGGCCCGGTCGGTGGCTATACGTGACCTATAAAATCCGGTCCATCTGCTAAATATATATCCGGCCACCTGTACCTTATCTCAAAAGCTACTTGTGCCCCCCCTTTTTTGACAATTCTAAAAGTAAGAAGTATTTAACTTTAAAGTTAATTTTTATGCATTCCCCATAGTTTTTTTTGTGTGTAAAATCCACCATTGCATGCTGTACAATCCAGATATTGGTGGCCAAGCAGGTAGTAAGGTGAAAATAAAAAGAAAAAAGATTAAATCAAATAAAATCAAGTCACGCTAAGTTGTGTGCTAGTTGGTGTAAATGCCAACGGCCAAGCAACTAGCTTTAATTTAAACCAATGAAGTGACGCTGAGTTGTGTGCCAGTTGGTGTAAATGCCAACGGCGAAGCAACTGGCTCTTATTAAATAAAGACTGTTTAAATCCAGCCACACTAACTTGTGTGCCAGTTGGTGTAAATACCGACGTCCAAGCAGCAACCCAACCCTTAGAGCTATATGTTGTGTGTTGCTAAAGAAAATACTGGTAATCAGACAACTATAGTTTCTTCAAAGGCGAACTAAGCTACCTTTTCCAAACAAATGGCTGATTACGTACCACTGGTGTAAATGCTAATAGCCAAGTAGCTAGCTAACCTTTTCTCAATAATTTACTCTGTACCCAACTCTGTGCTCCGTTTTCAACCCTTCCTATCATGTCCCCAGGCTATTGAGCGAAAGCTTAGGCCTAAGTATAAAATTTACTCTTACGCCCTTTTCGACGTAACAATAGAATGCGTTCCACTGGAACCTGACAGAACGCAATGTCTTAGATGCAATTGATCAAAGTACTGAAACTGATGGAAAACTCTGAACAGGTTTCATTGTAGATTAAAAACAGTCTTCTTAAAGCAGTCAAGAGTAGTCTCTTTTTAAGAACAAATCGAGTTTAAGATGTGTAAACAGATATCATATCTCTTATCCCAGACATAATCCTGCTATTTTTACCGCTGGTATAAAACTTATTCTCAGATTAAATAGTTTGCTGGGACAACTTTTTACCTAAAAAAATAGCCGGAATAACTCTTATACCTTCTAAATTTCTAATGTCCTTAACCGTCTAGGCAAGAGTACTGCTACAACTAAATTCGCTGGCAATTTTCTTTTTACAATTAGGCTTGATAGCTACAGTTAAAATACTCAGTCTTTGTAGATGTTTTAACAAAAGGCTTTTAAAATTTTCTATCAAGCTATTCCATATTTATTCTAAATTAATGACTCTCAGAAACCGTACGTTTACAGTGCTTTCATAGTGAGGGAAACAGTGAAGAAGGTGAAACTCTCGCCCGAATGTATCGAGTGAACTGCTCTTTTCTGATACAACCGGCATAAGTGCAGCAATCAAATAGTCAAATAAACTATCTTTCTCATGTGCTCACTTGCTAACAAGTAGAGGAATAGGCGAGGCATAACCGGTTCTATAAAATGTTTTTAAATCACTGATGGCTGTTTAGCACAACGTGATATTACCAATTGCTTCAGTAGCGCTTGGTTTCTTGGCGTCACCGGTCACTTCTCGAGAACCTTAAGGCATTCTACATCCTTGGCTATGCTTAAGAAATTCCGAGCGCAAAAAGCAACAATCAAAGATCGAAGATAATCTCGATCGATCGATGGATCAAATATATATGAGATAAACAAGCGTACCAGCCGGACGAAGCTCAACACAATAAGCACTACCAAGGCAATGGTTTTGCTTCTCGTTTAATCTTAAGCAGAAGATAGCCCAGCAATGTGCATTTCACAATTAAAGAAACAAATAATGAGCTTGATCGAAATTAACGAGAAGGTTGCGAGGAGTTCGTGGACAATTTAGTCGCACATGAGGTTGGATTTTAGTTTTTTTTCTTTATTTCTTAATTTTTTTTTTTTTTTTTTTTTTTTTTTTTTACTTTTTTCACCACATTATATTTCTTACGAGAGAATCTATTTAACCCCTGCCTTGTTGGGGCTCAGTGTAAGGACATTGAGCAAAAAGTCTCAAGCATATTGTCTGGCCTCGAGAGCAAACTCAGGTACTTACTTTCTACCCACTCACCGAAATGAGCAAGAAAGTCTACACCAAAAGCTCATCGTTTTTTGTAAGCCGCCAGCGCCTGCCGCTTCCTAATCACTGGGCGTGCTGTCTTCCGTGGTTCTTGCGTTTCTTGGAGAATGATGATAATACCTTGATTATTTTATTTCTGCTGATCATCTCCACGCAGGTGGGCGGTGATCTTGAAACGGTAAGGCATTTGAAATTTAATTTTTCTTAACTTTATGAGAAATACTCATGTGCTTCAATATGTAGCTATTGGATCGCAGATGTACCAACGCTTGCACAGCTGTCAAATACGTCAACAGAGGCTCCCCTTCTCCCTCAACGACCTTTTTTTGGCCTGTTTACCTTCTGTCCATTGAATTTACTTTCGATCTAAATTAATGTTCGCACCTTCATATATGCCTATCAAGGTGCCGAAACTCATTGTCAACAAGAAATATCTCAAGGAACTTGTCCACGTATCACACGTTACGTGTGCTAAGTATGTTTTTTTTAGATTACGTTTTTCAGTAGCCTATGTCAAATTATGCATTGAAAGTAAGGATCAGTTAATTTATCATTTTCTAGATACAATTTACATTTAATATTAATTTTTGAACAGCTTATTTTGAATAAAACATTTATACAACTTGCATTCATAGCACAAATAATTGTAGCCACTGATCTTCGCACTAATCTTTGAAACAATGAAATAACTACTAGTCATTGAAATAAATACATAAAAAAAACAATTTTAATTTCAAACTTAATAATTTAATAACTTATTCGTGCAATCAAAAGTCCTTTTTTTATTATAGACACAACGCTATGTTGCTATATGGTGTGTATAATTAATAAACAAACATACGAGTTTACAGATTAAATCTTTTTTTAACTACAATGTTTTACCCTTATCATCATTTTTGTTTTCTGCAGAAGAAATAGGAACTGTGTCTAATGGAGATATGCAGTGATTTATTGGTCAATAATTGTTGTATTGATGATTGGATATAGGGGGATGGAACATTGCCATTGCAGGGAGATTATAGATGCTTGCTACGGGCAGAGGTGAACATATGGAAGGTGTTGTAATAGTTGCAGTGTTATTTGTAGTGGTGACAGAATTTGTTGGAGCCTGTCTGAATATATTTTCATAGCCCATAGAAATGGTCTAAGTTATAGCATTTGATTGCGTAACTTGTACAGATGCTGCAGTGGCTTGTGGAATGGTGTTGTTAGATGTCATAGGTAAGAAAGATGAGGTTGCAATGTCTAATTGTGTAGTTGTATAAAACTGCGTAATATTTGTTATAGTAGCAGTGAGAGATGATGGTGGTTAGTGGAAATAAATTGACAGAGCTTGGTTACCTGCAACTTGAGTGTCAGGAGTTATGATAGACGTTGGATGGTGATTTACATTCTGACCATAAGAAGAATTCGGATTACTCATTGGGATTTAAATTAATGCATATTTACAGACAAATGATATAAATAAGGTTGAGATAAAAATTTTAAGGATTTATGTAGGAGTGCACCAGGTTCTATTTTAATCCGGATATTTTAATGCTGGAAATTCGCTAAGTCAAAATCTGATTTTTCTGTAATAAAAAAAAAAATTGTACCATAAATAAATCTGCTACATAAATTGTTACAGTTTTCTCGTACGATACATACCTCTCTTTATCAAACAAAATCAACAACTCGATTTTGTTGGAATGATTTTTTTTAGGTGGAATACATTCAACAATGAAGCAATCTACAAAATATATCCGTACTCATCAGACATTGAAATGAAACAAAAAAAAGCTTTTTCACCACGTACAACATTGTTTGACTTACCTTTATCTTCGTTTGGTGTGTCAAAACTCTTTTTCAGTTGTTCAAGATTTTTTTCAAAGGATGATTTTCCATGCCATTGCATCGCAAGGTATGCAAATAGTAAAACAATTTCTTTACTCTTTGTGCGAAAAATAAAAAATAAAAATCTTTTGGCAGGAATTTTCATTACGTGCTCCATAAGGGTCTCGAAAAATTTCAGTCGATTGCCATAGGGATCTTGTCTCATGTTATTATGTGCATTTCTTCCATCAACTTCTTGTAATGGCTGATCGTGGTGGGCAATTCTTTTTTTTTCTATTTAATGCAGTCTTGACATGATGCGAAAATCTTCGTTTTTTTCTTTGTCTTTAAGATTCAACTCATTTCACAATCCATCCAAATTTCCAGAAGTTTCAACGTTGTACGCAGTATCAGCAAGAAACTGTAACGCCTAGTAATGAGGCCCGCGTGGTTGGTAAGTACCGTCTAGCCCGTCCCCCGAGCGGCTGCTTTTTACGAGCAAATGTTTTTTGTGAAATCGCGCTACAAGGTTTTTCCACCTGTTTCGCAAATTTACCTCTGCAAGTACAAAAAAAAAAAAACAAAAAAATTATGACAGCATTTGGCATCACCACTTTAAGAGAGTTAAATTAAATTAATTCATGCACAAAATAAAAAACTTAGAAATACATTTGATAACATTATCCACAGTTTTTGATTTTCAATACTTACTAGGTACACCAAGCTTAATAGCGATGGCCTCCCACACTTTTTCTCATATATATTGGTTTTTATAAATAGAGTTAGTTTTTTTCCACAATACTTCTTGATTTAGTACTTCTGATTTCAAAAGCTGCTCAGAAACGTCTGTTTTGTCTGAGATTTCTTCGTAGATGAAGTCATCTCGTACTTCTCTTTATACTTGTTTTTAATATATTTACAATAAACTTTTATAACATCGTTATTTGTTAAGAAATATATAATTAATATAACAAAGAACAAGCACAACGAATATTGACAAATTAGGTTAACAAAATAACTAGCTTTGATATAATCTGAGACAGAGGCCTTTTTCTAATTCTTTTAAGTAAATACAATCAACTATCATCAATAAGTAATAGGTCATTAATAAACATTTTTAAACGCGATGGTCTAGCACTAATACGCTTGGTAACTAGCGACAAGAGAGAGGATAGTTTTTATTAAAGGCTATTGCCAATCCAGAGCTATTTACATGCTTCCAGGCACGTGCACGTGTCAAACTTATTAATAAATTGTTGCAATAAAAATCTGAATTAGAGAAGAAGAGATACGCTCGCTTGCAATAAAATCTCTCTTTCTGTCGTACGTCTTTGCAGCGTCACACAAGACTAACTGTCGCAAATTTGTTTTGCATAGCAACGCGAGAGAGAGAGAGAGGAGGGAGGGCGTTTTCACGCGATCAACCCTCTCTCTCTTTTTTTTTACCTGTCACCTTTTGAGCGGTTAAGAACCGAATTTCTTTGTTTTGTGATATAGGAAGAGTATGGCGAGAAAAACCATTTTAATTGACGACGTTGTACGGTTCTTAACCGCTAAAAAGGTGACAGGTAAAAAAGAGAGAGATGGAGGGTTTATCGCGTAAAAAAGCTCTTCCTCCTCTCTCTTTCTCTCGCGTTGCTATGCAAAACAAATTTGCGACAGTTAGTCTTGTGTGGCGCAGCAAAGACGTACGACAGAGAGGGAGATCTTATTGCAAGAGAGCGTATCTCTTCTCCTCTAATTCAGATTTTCATTGCAACAATTTATTAATAAGTTTGACACGTGCACGTGCCTGGAAGCATGTAAATAGCTCTGGATTGGCAATAGCCTTTAATAAAAACTATCCTCTCTCTTGTCGCTAGTTACCAAGCGTATTGGTGCTAGACTATCGCGTTTAAAAATGTTTATTGAATACCTATTATTTATTGCTGATAGTTGTTTGTATTTACTTAAAAGAATTGGAAAAAGGCCTCTGTCTCAGATTATATCAAAGCTAGTTATTTTGTTAACCTAATTTGTCAATATTCGTTGTGCTTGTTCTTTGTTATATTAATTATATATTTCTTAACAAATAACGATGTTATAAAAGTTCATTGTAAATATATTAAAAATAAGTACAAAGAGAAGTACGAGACGATTTCACCTACGAAAAAATCTCGGACAAAATATAATGGTGCGATGGCCGGGAAACATCTTCGAGGTTAGCTTCAACTTCACAACCGTTTGATTGTCAAGGCTTAATTCTCCTCGCTACGCAACTCATCATCCTCTCGACTCGTTATCACCGCCCTGCTGCAGCTTGGTACTTCAAATTCGACTCGAGCTAAGTATTTTGAGTTGAAGATTTTTTGTGTCATAGTAACACATTTTGGTTTGAGATGTATGTAAGCGTATTTTAGTAATTAGTGGTGAAAGTTTTGTGTTTATGTGAAAGGTGAAAATTGGGTTATTTCTTTGCTTGTTGCGCAATTATCGTGCGTGCGTATACAGAGCCGTACGAGTTTTCTAACTTTGTAATAAACAGCGTTCGCTTTCAAAGAGTTAATCTGGGATACACTATCGTGTTGTTTCTTGTGTTTGCACTAGTAACATATCAAAATGACGTCTCGAATAAGGTTAATTAACCAAAAGCGGGCTCCGTTACAAGCTCAAATAAAACATTTAGAAAAATTTGTGAAAGACAAGCAGGCTGATCCGCCCGTGCATACGGAGGTGAGAATCGTTCGTGCGCGTCTCTCACGCACGAGCGAGCTCTTCCGTGTTTACGAGGAGCTTTATAACAAGCTTTGGTTATTAGTCGAAAAAGACAGCAATGACCTCACAGAATTCAACGATTTGGAAATGTGCTTTCACGATACGTCTACAAAATGCGAGGAATTATTCCCTGATAAAATGATCGTTCCGCAACCACCGCAGCTTGGTGGTGACGGCTTGAATACGACAATGAGCGACAAAAATCGAAGGTTAAAGCTGCCCGTCGCCGAGCTGCCTAAGTTTAATGGTGACATTGCTAAATGGCTGTCTTTTAATAATGCTTTTATTACGATCGTAGATTTGGCCGATATATCCAATTTACAGAAATTTGTACATCTTCAGTCGTGCTTGATTGGGGACGCTTTGACTTAGGTCTCCGTATATAGTGTTAGTGAGGAGAATTATGTACATGCATAGAAACTGCTTACTGATGCTTTCGATCAAACGCGTATTCTTATAGCAGCACATGTCGACGCTATTCTTGATACAAGGGTCTTGGCGGAGGCTTCCCATAAGGGCTTAACTAGGCAGATTGACGAACTGCGGCAGCACGTCAACACCCTTGCTACCCTGAAAATCACGCTCGACGAAAATTTGTTAACGAGAATTTTAGAGCTCGCGTTATCCGTTGACATTAGGTCAAAGTTAGGGGATACATTGAGGCTAAACGAGATTTCGAAGTTAAATGATATTTATAAATTTATTTCCAAGACGGCTTTTAAGTTGCTTACTATCGAGCAGAACGAAGCGCGAATTAAGCCTGAAAGCAACGATCGGAAGAAACGTGCAGCTGGCGCAAGAGAGCAGAATGAAGCAAAGCGCGAAAAATCTGAAACGGGTGCGCGCTTGCTAGCCATGAATATCTCGCGTGAATGTCCGGTTTGCAAGAACGGCAGTCATCCTTTGTACAAATGTTTGCAGTTTCGAAGGCTCAGCGTAGCAAAGCGATGAAATGTAGTAAAAGAAAATTCGCGTTGCAAAAATTTCTTGTGGCAGCACGCCAGCGAGTGAACGTATCCTAAATGCAAAAAATGCGCCAAGTTTCATAACGCCCTTTTGCACAACGATTTCTCTCAAAACTCAGATAATGCGGACAAAGGTTTGTCAAGCGAGGTTGTGAAGAGACAGTCTTGACTAGATGTGGGTGCTGCTAGTCTTTCAATACACGCGTTACCGTTTGAATTAATGCTCACAGCTCAAATTAGAATAAGAAATAATCGATGAGAATTCGTCACCTCAAGAGCGTTGCTCAATACTTGCGCTACTGCAAGCTTCATGTCAAAAAGTCTAGCTAAGCTTTTAAGTCTCGGGATCCAAACGTCATTGCTTCCCGTAGGTGGCATCGACGGCCTCAGCACAACAGCAAGGGGGATAATCGAATGCATTTTTCACTCAACGCACAGTAATTTCAATAAAAAGGTAAAATTTTTGATTGTGCCTAAAATAGCTGAGCAAACCCCTAACGAGCCATTTCCTCGGAAATTTTTTAATATTTCAAAAAATTTAAAGCTTGCTGATCCGGCTTTTCATTTACCTGAGAAGGCAGATGTTATAATAGGTGCTGGGGTCACTTTATCGATGCTGTCACAGGGGCAGATAAACTTGTCAAACGACCGAGGTACATTAACACTACGAAAACTCTTCTCGGATGGTCTACTGCCGGTAGCGCTTCATTTGACAAAAATAACAAAACTGCTTGTCATGTTACGGAACTGAAAAATTTAATAAAAAAATTTCGGCTAATTAATGAAAACGGCACGGATCAAAAAGAAGCATCGGAAGGCGAGAGGTGCGAAAAACAGTACACTACTCATGTAACACGCCATGATACAAGACGGTACATTGTAAGGCTTCCCTTTAAATCTGAGGCCGCAGAGCTGGGGAATTCACGAGCCATAGCATTGAGGCGTTTTCATAACTTGCTTAAGAGACTGGACGCTGATCCTGCTCTTGGGCAGGAGTATCATCGCGTGTTAAACGACTACATTAATTAAGGACACATGACGCGAGGAACTGATGAGTCGCAGTATGGGTATTATCTGCCACATCATGCGGTCATAAGGGCAGCGAATCTCACGACAAAAACTCGAGTTGTCTTTGACACGTCCGCAAAAACTGATCAAGGAATATCATTAAACGATGCCCTCATGATTGGACCGGTGGTGCAAGTGAAGCTTTTAGAGCACATTTTGAGATTTCGCGCATACAAGTACGCAACTACGGCCGACATAATACAGATGTATCGGCAAATCGCGATACATCCGGACGATTGTCGTTTTCAGCGTTTATTTTGGCTATGCAACAACTAAATTTTTGTTTTTCAGCTAAACAGAGTCAGTTTCGGCGTTTTTTCTGCTTTGTTTTTAGCGACGCGTACGCTACAACAGTTGGCAAAAGATGAAAGCTCGGAATTTCCTGTCGGTTCGCAAGCCCTCTTAAATGAGTTTTACGTCAACGATTTTATATCAGGCGCAAATTCATACGCGAAATTAATACAAAAACGCGACAAAATTATAGCCATTCTTGGGCGCAGAGGGTTTGAAATAAGGAAGCGGGCATCAAACGAGCTGCAAGCGTTGATAGGACTCAAAGAAAGAGCTAACGACGTGAAATTTTTAATGGATGAGAGTCCGATTCATAAAACATAGGGTATATCATGGAACGCGAAAAGCGATCAATTTTTATTTACGGTAAAGCCTATTGACGCGAAAGAAAAAACCACAAAACAGCTCATTCTTTCCGAGAATGCCAAGATTTTCGATCCGCTCGGTTTTATTGGTCCAGTCACAGTCATGTGCAAGCTCATTAGGCAGCAATGCTAGAGAGATAAGGTCTCGTGGGATGAATGGGTGCCTCTTGAGTTGCTTGAAACCTGGCGATCGTTTGCTGCTCAGCTATCGTTGATTAACAATTTAAAAATAGATAGGAACATGTTGATCAACGACCCTATCGACGTTCAAATACACGGCTTTTGCGACACGAGTAAGGTGGGATACGGAGCCTGAATTTACATTGTATCGCGATCTATAGGCAGGCAAATTTAGTCAAAGCCTTACTGCTCAAAAAGTTGCGTCGCTCCGTTAAAGGAACAGACAATTCCGGAGCTCGAGTTGTGCAATGCGTTACTTTTGACATGCTTGTTTAAAGAGGCCAAGGATGCTTTGATTTTTAATGCAACTAAGGTTCTTTTTTAGACTGATTCCACGATCGTTCTACAGTGGATCAAAAAACATCCAAGCGTGTTGAAAGTATTCGAGGCCAACAACGTAAATAAAATTCAAAAAATATCGAAAGATGCGAAGGCAAACTGGCGTTATGTGCGCTCTGTGGATAATCCCGCCGACGCGCTTTCTAGAGGGCAATTACCTCAAGATTTGAAAAAAAATGTCATGGTTGAATGGGCCCTTATGGCTTAGTCAGCCGGAGACAGCGTGGCCGGGGTCTTCGGGCGCATTTAATGGGCAATTGCCAGGGGTCAAAAGGGCATTTTGCGCTTTAACAAGGATGAAATCGGAAAATTTCTTGCAGGAATTGACTCAAAGAATTTCTACATAACCAAAATTAATAAGAGTAGTTGCCACTTGCTTGCGATTTTGCCAACTTGCTAAAAGTAGAGCTCAACACGAGCGAGAAGCAATAACACGTGAAAATGATACGTCTTTAATAAACGAATTAGCAGAAGCAGAAGAGCGCATTGTCAAGCTTGTGCAACAATCGCGATTTACGGTTGAAATAAGCCAACTCCTAGAAAAAGTCGGCGTTAAGAATGCAAGTATTGGTGCACTTAACACGTTTTTAGATGAAAAGGGGCTTATTAGAGTTGGTGGTCGAATTCGCAAAGCAGACCTTCCGTATGATCAAAAACACCCGTTGTTGCTTCCTGATCGTAATTATGTAACGGATTTGTTAATAAGGTACTGCCATAAAAAATATTTTCATACAGGCACAATGTCAACGAGTTACAACGTTTGGCAAAAATTTTGGATCGTCAATGGTAGAAACCAAACGCGTCGTATTGTTCGTGACTGCGTTCGTTGCAGGCGTTTTCAGCCGCAACGCGCTAATTATAAAATGGCAGACTTACCGTTCGCTTGAGTATCAGTCGCTCCTCCATTCTATAATACGGGAATAGATTATTTCGACCCACTTTTCGCAAAAGAGAAAAAACAGCGCAACCGAAATAAAATAAAAGTGTATTGCTGTATATTCGTGTGTATATCATCCAAGGCGGTTCACATTGAAATTACCAGTGATTTGTCAACCGACAAATATTTTAGATGCCTTTAAGCGTTTTGCTTGTCGCCGAGGATGGCCTGCACACGTATTTTCGGATAATGGCAGCAACTTCGTAGGTGCAAACAACAGGTTGTGCGAGTTATTTGCTCTAATGGAGTCTCAGGCCTTCAAAGCAAGCGTCAACGAATTTTCAGAAATACACAAAATTAATTGGAGTTTTAACCCACCTCTTTTTCCTTATTTCGGAGGCTTATGGGAAGCTGCCGTAAAATCAACGAAGCATCATTTGAAACGAGTGCTTGGTGACATTCTGTATACGCACGAAGAGTTGAGCACGTTTGCGACTGAAATTGAAGCGATTTTTAATTCACGACCGCTATGCCCCATTTCCACCGATCCAAACGATCTCATCGCTCTAACGCCTGCAAATTTATTGATAGGAAGAACGTTCACCACGCCAGAAGATAATTTATGTTACTTTCCAGATAATCGATTGAATTCTTGAAATCAAATCATCAAGAGCAAGCAGGAATTCTGGAGGAGATGGCAGCTAGAGTATTTAAGCAAGTTGCAAAAACGCCAAAAATAGATTAAATCCGATAGTAACATCAAAGAAGGGACAATAGTAATCTTAATCGAAAAAAATCTTCCATGCATGCAGTGGGTGCTGGGACGAGTCGTTGAGTAGCTTCATGGGGACGAAGAAGTAGTTCAAGTAGCCACGATCAAAACTGCGCATGGCCCTTACAAAAGAAACGTTAAATCTCTTTGTTTGTTACCAGATAAAAATTAATGCATATGGGCCTAGTTTAGAAGATTGAAATTTTTCATAAGTTTGTAATCTAACTCTATTAATATTTGTATGCGCTTGAAAGGTAACTACAGTTTGTTGATAGCTCCCACTATCAACAGGGGAAGTATGTGTACGGTTCTTAACCGCTAAAAAGGTGACAGGTAAAAAAAAAGAGAGAGAGGGTTGATCGCGTAAAAACGCCCTCCCTCCTCTCTCTCTCTCTCGCGTTGCTATGCAAAACAAATTTGCGACAGTTAGTCTTGTGTGACGCTGCAAAGACGTACGACAGAAAGAGAGATTTTATTGCAAGCGAGCGTATCTCTTCTTCTCTAATTCAGATTTTTATTGCAACAATTTATTAATAAGTTTGACACGTGCACGTGCCTGGAAGCATGTAAATAGCTCTGGATTGGCAATAGCCTTTAATAAAAACTATCCTCTCTCTTGTCGCTAGTTACCAAGCGTATTAGTGCTAGACCATCGCGTTTAAAAATGTTTATTAATGACCTATTACTTATTGATGATAGTTGATTGTATTTACTTAAAAGAATTAGAAAAAGGCCTCTGTCTCAGATTATATCAAAGCTAGTTATTTTGTTAACCTAATTTGTCAATATTCGTTGTGCTTGTTCTTTGTTATATTAATTATATATTTCTTAACAAATAACGATGTTATAAAAGTTTATTGTAAATATATTAAAAACAAGTATAAAGAGAAGTACGAGATGACTTCATCTACGAAGAAATCTCAGACAAAACAGACGTTTCTGAGCAGCTTTTGAAATCAGAAGTACTAAATCAAGGAGTATTGTGGAAAAAAACTAACTCTATTTATAAAAACCAATATATATGAGGAAAAGTGTGGGAGGCCATCGCTATTAAGCTTGGTGTACCAAGTAAGTATTGAAAACCAAAAACTGTGGATAATGTTATCAAATGTATTTCTAAGTTTTTTATTTTGTGCATGAATTAATTTAATTTAACTCTCTTAAAGTGGTGATGCCAAATGCTGTCATAATTTTTTTTTTTTTTTTTTTTGTACTTGCAGAGGTAAATTTGCGAAACAGGTGGAAAAACCTTGTAGCGCGATTTCACAAAAAACATTTGCTCGTAAAAAGCAGCCGCTCGGGGGACGGGCTAGACGGTACTTACCAACCACGCGGGCCTCATTACTAGGCGTTACAGTTTCTTGCTGATACTGCGTACAACGTTGAAACTTCTGGAAATTTGGATGGATTGTGAAATGAGTTGAATCTTAAAGACAAAGAAAAAAACGAAGATTTTCGCATCATGTCAAGACTGCATTAAATAGAAAAAAAAAGAATTGCCCACCACGATCAGCCATTACAAGAAGTTGATGGAAGAAATGCACATAATAACATGAGACAAGATCCCTATGGCAATCGACTGAAATTTTTCGAGACCCTTATGGAGCACGTAATGAAAATTCCTGCCAAAAGATTTTTATTTTTTATTTTTCGCACAAAGAGTAAAGAAATTGTTTTACTATTTGCATACCTTGCGATGCAATGGCATGGAAAATCATCCTTTGAAAAAAATCTTGAACAACTGAAAAAGAGTTTTGACACACCAAACAAAGATGAAGGTAAGTCAAACAATGTTGTACGTGGTGAAAAAGCTTTTTTTTGTTTCATTTCAATGTCTGATGAGTACGGATATATTTTGTAGATTGCTTCATTGTTGAATGTATTCCACCTAAAAAAAATCATTCCAACAAAATCGAGTTGTTGATTTTGTTTGATAAAGAGAGGTATGTATCGTACGAGAAAACTGTAACAATTTATGTAGCAGATTTATTTATGGTACAATTTTTTTTTTTATTACAGAAAAATCAGATTTTGACTTAGCGAATTTCCAGCATTAAAATATCCGGATTAAAATAGAACCTGGTGCACTCCTACATAAATCCTTAAAATTTTTATCTCAACCTTATTTGTATAATTTGTCTGTAAATATGCATTAATTTAAATCCCAATGAGTAATCCGAATTCTTCTTATGGTCAGAATGTAAATCACCATCCAACGTCTATCATAACTCCTGACACTCAAGTTGCAGGTAACCAAGCTCTGTCAATTTATTTCCACTAACCACCATCATCTCTAACTGCTACTATAAC
Source organism: Copidosoma floridanum (assembly GCF_036245765.1). Taxonomy (NCBI): domain Eukaryota; kingdom Metazoa; phylum Arthropoda; class Insecta; order Hymenoptera; family Encyrtidae; genus Copidosoma; species Copidosoma floridanum. The sequence continues at coordinate 1,649,895 of NW_028321917.1, read as the reverse complement.
AAATATTACGCAGTTTTATACAACTACACAATTAGACATTGCAACCTCATCTTTCTTACCTATGACATCTAACAACACCATTCCACAAGCCACTGCAGCATCTGTACAAGTTACGCAATCAAATGCTATAACTTAGACCATTTCTATGGGCTATGAAAATATATTCAGACAGGCTCCAACAAATTCTGTCACCACTACAAATAACACTGCAACTATTACAACACCTTCCATATGTTCACCTCTGCCCGTAGCAAGCATCTATAATCTCCCTGCAATGGCAATGTTCCATCCCCCTATATCCAATCATCAATACAACAATTATTGACCAATAAATCACTGCATATCTCCATTAGACACAGTTCCTATTTCTTCTGCAGAAAACAAAAATGATGATAAGGGTAAAACATTGTAGTTAAAAAAAGATTTAATCTGTAAACTCGTATGTTTGTTTATTAATTATACACACCATATAGCAACATAGCGTTGTGTCTATAATAAAAAAAGGACTTTTGATTGCACGAATAAGTTATTAAATTATTAAGTTTGAAATTAAAATTGTTTTTTTTATGTATTTATTTCAATGACTAGTAGTTATTTCATTGTTTCAAAGATTAGTGCGAAGATCAGTGGCTACAATTATTTGTGCTATGAATGCAAGTTGTATAAATGTTTTATTCAAAATAAGCTGTTCAAAAATTAATATTAAATGTAAATTGTATCTAGAAAATGATAAATTAACTGATCCTTACTTTCAATGCATAATTTGACATAGGCTACTGAAAAACGTAATCTAAAAAAAACATACTTAGCACACGTAACGTGTGATACGTGGACAAGTTCCTTGAGATATTTCTTGTTGACAATGAGTTTCGGCACCTTGATAGGCATATATGAAGGTGCGAACATTAATTTAGATCGAAAGTAAATTCAATGGACAGAAGGTAAACAGGCCAAAAAAAGGTCGTTGAGGGAGAAGGGGAGCCTCTGTTGACGTATTTGACAGCTGTGCAAGCGTTGGTACATCTGCGATCCAATAGCTACATATTGAAGCACATGAGTATTTCTCATAAAGTTAAGAAAAATTAAATTTCAAATGCCTTACCGTTTCAAGATCACCGCCCACCTGCGTGGAGATGATCAGCAGAAATAAAATAATCAAGGTATTATCATCATTCTCCAAGAAACGCAAGAACCACGGAAGACAGCACGCCCAGTGATTAGGAAGCGGCAGGCGCTGGCGGCTTACAAAAAACGATGAGCTTTTGGTGTAGACTTTCTTGCTCATTTCGGTGAGTGGGTAGAAAGTAAGTACCTGAGTTTGCTCTCGAGGCCAGACAATATGCTTGAGACTTTTTGCTCAATGTCCTTACACTGAGCCCCAACAAGGCAGGGGTTAAATAGATTCTCTCGTAAGAAATATAATGTGGTGAAAAAAGTAAAAAAAAAAAAAAAAAAAAAAAAAAAAAATTAAGAAATAAAGAAAAAAAACTAAAATCCAACCTCATGTGCGACTAAATTGTCCACGAACTCCTCGCAACCTTCTCGTTAATTTCGATCAAGCTCATTATTTGTTTCTTTAATTGTGAAATGCACATTGCTGGGCTATCTTCTGCTTAAGATTAAACGAGAAGCAAAACCATTGCCTTGGTAGTGCTTATTGTGTTGAGCTTCGTCCGGCTGGTACGCTTGTTTATCTCATATATATTTGATCCATCGATCGATCGAGATTATCTTCGATCTTTGATTGTTGCTTTTTGCGCTCGGAATTTCTTAAGCATAGCCAAGGATGTAGAATGCCTTAAGGTTCTCGAGAAGTGACCGGTGACGCCAAGAAACCAAGCGCTACTGAAGCAATTGGTAATATCACGTTGTGCTAAACAGCCATCAGTGATTTAAAAACATTTTATAGAACCGGTTATGCCTCGCCTATTCCTCTACTTGTTAGCAAGTGAGCACATGAGAAAGATAGTTTATTTGACTATTTGATTGCTGCACTTATGCCGGTTGTATCAGAAAAGAGCAGTTCACTCGATACATTCGGGCGAGAGTTTCACCTTCTTCACTGTTTCCCTCACTATGAAAGCACTGTAAACGTACGGTTTCTGAGAGTCATTAATTTAGAATAAATATGGAATAGCTTGATAGAAAATTTTAAAAGCCTTTTGTTAAAACATCTACAAAGACTGAGTATTTTAACTGTAGCTATCAAGCCTAATTGTAAAAAGAAAATTGCCAGCGAATTTAGTTGTAGCAGTACTCTTGCCTAGACGGTTAAGGACATTAGAAATTTAGAAGGTATAAGAGTTATTCCGGCTATTTTTTTAGGTAAAAAGTTGTCCCAGCAAACTATTTAATCTGAGAATAAGTTTTATACCAGCGGTAAAAATAGCAGGATTATGTCTGGGATAAGAGATATGATATCTGTTTACACATCTTAAACTCGATTTGTTCTTAAAAAGAGACTACTCTTGACTGCTTTAAGAAGACTGTTTTTAATCTACAATGAAACCTGTTCAGAGTTTTCCATCAGTTTCAGTACTTTGATCAATTGCATCTAAGACATTGCGTTCTGTCAGGTTCCAGTGGAACGCATTCTATTGTTACGTCGAAAAGGGCGTAAGAGTAAATTTTATACTTAGGCCTAAGCTTTCGCTCAATAGCCTGGGGACATGATAGGAAGGATTGTATTCATACAGAACGGAAAGGTTTTTTTTTCATTTATAAAAGTTAAGAAAAAATGTGAAAAAATTGTACGAACAATAATGTATTTACTTCGAAAGTAACAAACCAATGATAAATACATGAATGTTCCAAATTTTTGAAAAAACATTTATCAAAAAAATATATTTGATTTAATAACTTGTTTATTTTATCTAAAATAAAATTAAATGGATGAATTCGCAATAAATAAAAATTTACATTGAAAATCAGTTACGAACTAACAGATGAAATAATGTAGTCGATTCTCCTATGTTGGGCTCATTCATAGCAGAGTGGATACAGGGCTTGTCCACTGTGCAAGAGGACATGGGTTCGAATCTCTTCGAAAACTGTTAAAAAAAATAGTTAAATTCAAAGTATGTGACGTAGTGTGGTGTGATTATGTTGTGTAGTGTGATGCGATGATGATGTTGGATGTTGGGTGGTGTAGTACTGGAGACTGGAAGTACGTCAAGAGGGATTGGGTGTAAGGCGAGAATCAAGCAAAATCCACTTCCGTTACACTTTTTCTCAAGGTAACTAATCTATATTTGTTGATTTACTCGTAGGGCAGAACATACCAATAGAGATATAACTTCAAAAAGTTTCTTTTTCATGTAGTACACTGAAAAACTTGTACAGACGTATCAGCAGTACAACACTGCCGAAACGGTAAAAGGTAATAACAATAGAATATTTTTTTCTACAGGGTTTAAATATTTTAAAAAAATTGAAGACTCTCACCAAGATGTTAAAGCATATTTATTTCTGCCATACATTTTATACAAAAGTATCAACAATTTTGTTTTTTGTAAAATATGTTTAGTTGAAACAAATAAATTGTCGCCTATTTTTCAGCAACACATGAATGAATATTTGGCAGTTGCATTACGTTTATTAATCTGCACGTTTGAAATTCTATTGTACAGTATGCAAAAAAATGTTTATCAAAGTATTTATTTATCAAAGGCCTCATGAGTATAAACATATCTCCATTTATTACGTATATATTAAGAATTTTACCAAAAATTAGTAAGTCATCATTGCCCATTTTGATGACATAAACCGTATTAGTCTTGTAATGATGACGCAGACGACATTTTAAATGTTTTGTTCGTTTGTATATGTTCTTTTTTTATGTTAGGAATGCAAGATACATTTTCCGTTTGACGTTCTTGGAAACTTTCAATTCTACAATTTAGACAGTCTAAAGAAAAAAGGTTCTGCTTGTATATTAGGTAATCACATATATTTATCATTGTATTATTAGCTTCCCCCTCAAACATGTCATGCATACGATCAAGAACAATATTTTTATATACATGAAAGTTATCTACATTATTAAATATGCAAAATTCCGTTATGCCTGTCTCTGAAATACAATTTTTTTTGTGAATCATCATCATACCATTCTATGGTTCTTAGCAATTCATTTTTTTCTTCAGTTAATTTTTTATTATTAGTCATGTCTGCTTTACATATTCTGCATCGTCTGCTACTATTACAAAATTAAGTAAAACCTCAATTTTTCGCTAGATCTAAATTATCACCTAATATAAGACTTGATTGAAAATAAACTTGCTTGGCCTCATTATTAATATTAAAAGTAAGACCACGTATCTTCAGTTCGTTTAATTCTTTAATTAGTAGACCCTATATCTTTGAGTTAACACAAGTCTTCTTATCATGGAAATAAAACAAACTGACTAAAAAAATTCTATTTAGTTTTGATGCAAGATGAGGAGGAAGGCACGGTATCATTGCATAAACACCACCAATTTTTTGACTCCTGCATGAGATCTGAGGGCATTCCCTGCCTCAAAATCATCTTGATAGACAAATAATGGGATAAAAAATTTATCTCCAAAGGATTCACTCATTTCCATCTACAAACTTGCTGGAATAAAGCTACTAATAATATTTTTTTTTTTTTTAAGTCTTTCATGTAATTATTTATAAGATTGAACATCCCTGGTATCTCTAGAAATGGTTTAAGGACCATTTTAGTGGTACGTATTGAGCACAAATTTTTTGTTTTAAGTCGTAACCAATATTATAAGCAATTGGTTGTAATGGTTAATTTTTTTTTTATACAAATTAAATCTATGCTTTTCTGTTTTGCACTTATTTAATATGACTTGAGATGAGCTTATAATACTTTTAATATCGTTACACACACTTTTTCCGTGTACATTAGCTAATTTTTCTTGTAAATACGTGAAAAAAGTAATGTTAACAAATTCAAGTAAGGAATCGATAAAAATTTGCACAACATTTCTTGGTATTAACTCGTTGTCGTATAAACGTAATGTTAATAAAATTGATTCATTTTCCAAGTCAATTATTTTTTAAACACGAGTTTCAATACGGATACCAAATTAAAAATTACGTAAGGCTTATTATGAAATAAATGCAGGATAATAAAAGTATACGTACGTTTCATTAACATGTTAAGAGTATGTAATAAAAAACTTTTATGATTTTAATGGAAAGATTTTTGGAAAGTTTACTTATAAATACGCTAATTTATTTTTTTTTTAAATGTTTATCGATAGCATATACAAATTAGTTACGAATGTATAAGGTTTAATTTTTTTTTCATCATTTTGATACATGTATCTTTGGATAAAAGACCAAATATGCTTACATTCAAGAGTAAAATCTAATTCAAGAGAAAAAAAAATGTTGTAACAGAAGTTTACAGCGTCAATTATTTTTTTGCTTTCCACACGATACGACACGTCATGTAACACTATAAAGATTTATCTGCTGTTTTGTACTAATACATCGCCTACTATAGCTATGTACGGTTCTATTGTTATGGAACGTTTTTCTTCACACCGCTTTGTTTTGTATTTGTCAAGTTCTGTAACTGTCTGTAAAAAAATCATTTCTATTATAAATATACCTACTTTATACCAAATATACCTTGTTATAAAATATAACTATTATAGTAAAACTGAGCACTGGTTGAAAGGGGTTCGACTACTTAACTGGTTTTTAAAAATAGAACTGGTAAAGGATGTATTTATTAAATTACCTTAACTATGTATATAAATGATTTTCCCTTATCAATGATGTTCGAACCAAAAATTTTTACTATTTCACCAGAACTACTTCTTTTGTTTTGGACGACAGTCCCCAGCAAATATGGTAAGTACAAAAAAACAAGGTCCGAATTTGATCCTGGAAATAACATAATTTACGAAACTACATTATGTTCTTACACCAATTTAAAATGGAAATGCTATGATTGAAGAAGAAAACTTACAGTAAGGAGAAGAATATGGTGTTAATATTGCGAAAATTTACCTGCATTCAACTCAGATTCACCAATTCATGTAAATTTTTTTTTATTCCCTGCGATTAAAATTATAGCAGCAGATACTGCTGGTCAGTTTTTTATCAGATTATTTGATAACAGTGGATAAGTTTGATCAAAATCATTCGCTAACTAAGATAGAAGGTTAATATTTTTATTACATTTTGACACAACGATGAAATTTTGTGTGTATAAAAAGTTGCATACCAAAATATGACCCAATTCTGCATGTAAGTACTTATACGTTGACAGATAACTTTTAAAATTCACACATTTATCTCTGATGGAGAAAGTTATACGCCATAATTCAATGACTTTTTCTTGTGGACAATCAAACTCCTTTAACCATTTGACAGCACCATTTTCTTGCAAGTAAGACAAATCAAGCGTAACATACATAATTGTCAAAAAGATTATACTTTAGTATTTAAATATAACAGTAATAAAGCAACAGCTATCATAAACTTGTATTAAAAATTTTAGAGACCGACGTACTTAAATTTTGAACTTCTCCTTTCTGGATTATCCCATATTTAATCAATTCTGCTCTTAATTTGCAGTATTTTTCGTACAGAGCCCCCCCTGAATTGACTGAAGCTTTACCGTTAGATCCTTTTTGGAATGGGTAGTATAATGTATTTTTTACTTTTTCGTGACTTTTGGCTGTAGAAAAAATACGAACTAACTCTTTAGCAAATTCCAAGAATCTTGGAGTATCTATACTAAAATGAAATTTTTTTAATATTATTTATTTTTAATGGAGTATAATACATTACTGGACACTTTATTATCGAAGTTATTGAAGCACCGTGCAAAAAATTAATAATCTAATGCTTATTTACGATGGCGTACTAATTTTGTATACTAATTTTATACGATAATGCTAAAAACTTTACCTATAACTTTGACTAGAATCGAATTTATAATGAATTACTAAATCACATGTCAGTCGAGTATTTAATTTTTTTTTTTTTTTCAAATATTACTTAGCTAATTTTTCTTTCGTAGTATGATTTATTGTGTCTTGTACAGTGTGTCACTGTTTATATGTGTGTATAAGTTCAAGAAATAAAACAATATTTGAAAATAAAAAAATTTGTTATTAAGGTACTCGTTGAAGTATAATGTCATTTTTCATCCTCCTGGATTATTATTATTGACGATTGCAAATAACTAACTGAATGATGAATAAATCAATAAAAAAAGAAATTAATTTGTTCAACATTGTTGTACAACATATGTGATTACATAATCCAGGGATACGGTCAACATTCACAGTATTTTTATCTGGATTTTGGATTGATTCATTACAGGGCAAAGAATAATTATGTATGGATTCAAGTTCACGATCATCACATGTGATAACACTTTCTTTTCCATCAATTGCAATCTCTCCCTCACTCAAAACATACTTTACATTAGACATTTGAATAAGGATAGGAGAATCCTCTATAGAAGACTTCCATGTATCAAATTTGTTAGTAAATCTTTTATGATAGCCACATTCTAACTTATCAAACAACTGATCTCACATAGGCTCCTCGCACTGATAAAAAAAATTAGCTGATTTGTCAGCTGATGAATCAGCTAATTTCTGATGCCAAATCGTCAGCTGATTTTTTAACTGTGTGAAAAAGTACAAGTCCCGAGAAAAAATTTTTTTTTTGGCCATTATCAAAACTATGCATTCTGGGACTTATACAATAAAATGAGATAGCTGACACTTGTGAGTTTTAAAAATTTTTCGATAGCCAAAATAACAAGTTCCGTGCACTGAAAAAGTATTGAAAATTTTTCGATAGCCAATATTTTTTTAGTGACATGAAATAGGTGAAAATTAAGAGGTTTAGAAGATTTTCGATAGCAAAAATTACAAGTTTCGTGCGCTAAAAAAGTTTAAGTCTCTTCAGTGCCTGAAAATACAAGTAACAAAGAAAGAAAAATACATTTAGGAACATCAAAAGTCTGTATTTTGGGACATTTACAATAGAAAGTGACAAGTGAAAATTTTTTGAACCTCTTAATTTTCACCCATTTAATTTTACTGTGAATGTCCCAAAACGCATTGTTTGGATGATGGCAAAAGAAAAAAAAATTTTCGTCGGGATTTGTATCTTGTCACACTGACGGGACTTACACTTTTTTAGCGTAGGGAGTTTGTAATTTTGACTGTCAAAAAACTGTTTCAATACTTTTTCAGCGCATGGAACTTATAATTTTGGCTATCGAAAATTTTCAATATTTTTTCAGCGCAGGTAACTTGTAATTTTGGTTATCGAAAAATTTTCAATTCTTTTTCAGCACACGGAACTTATAATTTTGGCTATCGAAAATTTTAAATATTTTTTCAGTGCAGGTAACTTGTAATTTTGGTTATCGAAAAATTTTCAATTCTTTTTCAGCACACGGAACTTGTAATTTTGGCTATCGAAAATTTTTTTAAACTTAAAAGTGTCACCTATTTTACTGTATAAGTCCCAGAATGCATAGTTTTTATGATGGCCAAAAAAAAAATTTTCCCTCGGGACTTGTATTTTTTCACTCAGTCAAAAAATGAGCTGACGATTTGGCATCAGAAATCAGCTGGTTTATCAGCTGACAAATCAGCTGATTATTTTTAGCAGTGCGATTACTTTCAAAATCTCCTCATTCATTTCAGCATCTGCAATATCGTTGTACATTTGCATACTGTTTACATATACGAAAAACTTAACCTCAAAACTATATCGATATTGACCTTCAAAGTGTTGGATAAATTTCTGCAAATCCCATGATATTAACTTACAGCCGACAAAAGTTCTCAATTCTTATAGGTTCTCTTTTTATAACACTTATTTACACTATACTTATGTACATACTTTTGTTACTTGTTACATACACTTTATACTTACCTTTGCACACCAGCTATATGAGCGCGGGAGTAAGTACAGCGGTTTCAGCGGTGGTATCAACTTAACGGATTAGCTGTGTACGTACTGCCACAACTGCAGGACTATCCTGCAATAGCTGCAGGGTGGCGCCAAATAGTAATCGCTGTGGCCAACACTGCCGTTTCAGCAGTGTTGTACTGTCGATACGGCTGTACAAGTTTTTGAGTGTAGCATGCTGTTCGTTTTGGTACATAGTAGGTATGTACCAAAACGAACGAACGTATGTTTTTTTTTTATGTTAAGAAAATTTTTTTTCGTTATCTAGAATTTATAATAAAGCTTAAATTAATGTTATTGTTACGTAAATTTCTCAGTGTAGGAATGAATGAAAGAGTCACTTATGGTTAACTTATACTTCATTAGAACTACTTATATTTGAGGGAAGTTGCGCGTGTGTTCTAGTCTCGTGGGACTGATTCTTCTACTCTCGAGTCCCTCGATTATCTTTATTTTACTCTCTTGCTTCGTTATTTCTTCCCTGTCCCTTTTCTTTTCTATTCCTCTACCTTTTAGGCCCAGGCTAGCGGGGATGCACGCACGCTTAGCTATATGCTATCGTACGTAACACGTCCAAGGCCTCGATGCCTGGCAATTTCCTTTTTAATTTGTATGTTTGTGATAGAGTCGTGCCTGTGTTATGTTGTTTGTGTTGTATATTATTTTCAGTTGGAGCAAAGAAAATGGTTTCACGCGCCATGTACCTGTTTCTGTTACTAGTTTGTTTCACTGTTTCTTATGTGTATGCATGTTTGTTTATATTTTTGCACTTCCCTCACACAAAAAAAATTTATTTTAAAATTCTCTTAGTTACTTATGTTACGTAATTGCTTAAACCTATTTTTCTGGCCTTTTCTTTATATTTATGTACATATGCGACGTACAATAAATTATGGGAATAAGTTTTTTTTTCGCATTAAGTAAAAAGTAATTAGCACATAATAGTATAATTGTTAATTTTATACTTTTTTTTTGTCAGGCATGTCAAGGGTCAAGGGTTTACTGCTCAACATAGTTTACTAATGTAAGTGTAGTCTTATTGCCATACCTCAATATAAATTTTATCATTGGTACAGTTATTATCCTTATTATTTTTTTTCATATATAAAAATTTCCTTTTTAATTTTGTATTGCATTGCTCCTCATTTAATCCATATATATATATATGGCTTTGAGAATATTTCGGTGCAGAGTATGCTTTTCACTATATTTGTGTTACAATGCATCTGAAATTTCTCTCGCTATTTTTATGTTTACTCCATTCTGGTACTAATAGTGTTAGTCATGAAGATCAATATATTTTAAGATTAATTTTGATGACGCACTGGTCAACGTCTTACTGTATCTAAATTTATTATTATTATTATTATTTTTTTTATTATAGATATCTATTTCAACTGTAACTACAATTTATTACAATAGATACCTTTTCCCTTTTTTTTCTAGAAAAAATAATTTTGCAAACATGCTCAACGAAAGTATTATTATGTTATCTAAACTCATTTGTTTACTGTACATATGTAAACATATATATTTTTTATTTTTTTATTTTTTACTTTTTTTTGGTTGCCTGGCTGTTAATTTCTCGTGTATTAGTACGCCACTCAGATCTATCTTACTTCCTTCCTATAACATTACTACTGGTTTCAATGCCAAACTATTGTCCAGTGACGTCTTGTTAGTTCTACGATTAGTGTTCTTTGGCCGGTTACCTGAAATCGTTCTATAACAAGTCAGTTGTGAGGCCCCCCATGGGAAATGGCACTTGGATGTGAATGTTGAAATGAAAAAAGAGAAAGCGTGTAGAGTAAATACACTCAATCTTTGCACCCAACGTACCAGGGTAAAAATGATCTGTTAATTACTTATTATGTGAATAAATTTATTTTATTAGGTAATTATATTTTACATTCATTTTACACATAACTTTGCTTGCCTTATATTAAATTCTTATTTTTCTATAGCCAACTTTTTTTTGTGTACAAAATGCTTGTACTAATTTTCTTATAAAATACAACATTATTTTTCTTTTTTTCGTTACTTACATTAGTGGACTACAAAGGATGTGTTGGTTGTGTACGCAACGTTATCATGTACAAATTATGTTTTTCACCTGATGTTAATTAAAAAATGCTTTCTCAGATATAATAAGTATTTGTTTCTTTTTCTGATTTGGGACTGTGTTTACTGTTAAAAGGAAAATTTATAGGCCGTTCGTTGGTATGTTTAGGCTAAATTTGTTGGTTTTTTCCCTAATTCCTGTATCATACGCAGGCATTTAGCTCTTTTTTCACTGAACACATACTCTTGTCAAAAGATACTAGAGTTCTTAAACTCCCTTTGCGTTATCGTTCATCAAGCTGTGTTCTCTTCTTCACACTGGTGTGTATGTTTTCTACCATGGTAGTGCTAGCATTTACTGATGATACCGTGTGGTGTTTCAGTAGCCAGGTTGCTAAATTATTCTTAAAACGTATGTATCATGACAGTTGCAGATTTTTGGAAATTGTACCATCAGTGTATCTGCTTAGGGTATTCTGACTTTATTTATGAGACTGATGACTCATATTACTCTCTTGAGTCAGGTTTATTTATACAAATACGTATGCATGAAAGTATATGTTTCGTCGAAAAGGGGACGTCACAGTTTTTGTTCACCAAGATTCAAATACGCCGCGAAAGCGTAGGAAATAGGACGATGGTCGAAGTAGCTAGCAGTGCGGGAGGGGGAAGGAGAGGAATGTTTGCAGGAACGTGGGTGGGTGAGAGAAAAAACGGTTAGAACAAAGGCAGCGTGAGAAGAGATCAGACATTCATGGGAGAAAGCACAACTTGGGCAGCGACAAACAGTGACTTCAAAAACACCACGAGGCCTAGACAACGTGACAGTCCGAGTTGAATCACCAGGCTCCCTGTACATGCGTCTTCTCTTGTTTAAGTTATTTTGTCATTAGAATAATAAGCATGTGAAACATAGGCCTCGTAAAAGGAGGCAGAGAAATTCACGTGCGTGCGTAAAACTGCTTAGTGATGTTGTGTACCAAAATTTTGTTGTTACGCATAACATGCGATGAGTGTATGTCTGTTTTATAGCTTCCTTTGTACAGAGGTTCCTCATTGTGCGTGGAAGTGCAACCATTAATAATGTCGGAATTGTGTAAGATCGCATCTTGGTGGAAATTAAAATTTCACGTAGCTATCCGTATTGTTGTGAGAAAAAAAGGGTGTCATGGGCGCGGTTGTGTAAGTGTGATGGGCGAGAAAGGTTGCCGGGTTCAAGTCAATCATAAGGAAACAAGTGATGGGGAATTAGAAAGTTGATAAAGGATTAAAGCATCAGGTATTAAATAATTTCTCGGAGTGTGACGTGTCAATATGTGGCGATAGGATAGTGTTGGTGATGATAGGCTATGGTTAGGTGGATGCGTGTATGTGTGTGAACGCGTCTTTCTTTTTTTTCTTTCTTTTGAAGTGCGTCGCTATGGTTGCGAGTATATGCGCGTCTGAGAAAAAATAACTTGCGATCGATTTCACTAATAGCGTTTCCTCTTGTTTAAGTACAGATATCTTTGAGGCTGCAAGCCTGCTTCCTGAAGAATCAAATCATTGTTTCTATCATGTCATTACCCAACGATGTCGAACTGCAACTGTGATTTGGAGTGACAATCCACATAGTTGAAAAAACCAATAAACACACAAATCATCCAAATAAGTCAATAGCAGTCATGTATCGGATAACAGTCCACGTGATTGTCAATCAACATTTTCTCGTATACGTACAAGGTAAAATTGATAATTTGTAACGATGATCCATCATCCTTTCGTTAGCTTAATTTAATGTATTAATATTATGTTCACGTTCTCCTTTTTTTTAAGGCAATTGTGTTCAATTTCATTGTTTTTTTTTCTTAAGAAAAGAGTAATTCAACTGTAAATAGAAAGAATTACTATGTCACATGTAACATTTTGTTCTGAATAAAAAAAGGTTTTTTGACAGATTTTTCCCTTCAATAAATAAGTCATTATTTATTTTTATGTCATGCATGGTGCTGCATACAGAGCTTAAAAACAATTAAATATGTGAAGATTAGATAACTGACATAATATATATACATATATAAGTATCTTTTTTCGCTCAGTTTTATTTACGTCTCATTGCATGTAAAAAACTTTTAGAGAATTTCCAGTAATTATCATTATTTTTTGATCACTATTTAATCTAAATCTTATGAATAATAACGCAGTTATAGCTTTCTGTGTGATCCTGAGATAGTAGATTCTTTCAATTAAATAATAGTCCATTTCTTTTTGTTGCTTATTTTTTTTTGGGGGGGGGGGGTGAGAAATCAAAGGATTTTTATCAATAAGGTAACTGAGGAACAACAGCTAAGAGCCTAATTAATAAGAATTTAGAATTGCAAGTATATTTCTTTATAATTTAAATCAAAATTACTTGGGAATACTTTTTTCTGAATAATCCATATATCTCATATCCTTTAAAATCTACCAATTACACACATCTAGAGTGTACTGCATATTATGCCTACAAGTATGTTCGCAACTATGTTTTTTTTATAATTTTTTTCGACATTTTTTTTTTCTTCATGGAAACACAAGTTTTTTTTTCTCTTTACATTTCTGAGGTAACCATATAATTTTATGATTACAATTAATGGCCCTCATTGCTTCTAATAATTTAGTCTTAAGGGTTGCAAAATGTAACTAATTATTCGTACAATGATCTGTTTTCGAACGTTGGGTGCACAGCCATTATCCATACAAAAAAATTATTTAACTCAAGTATTTATCTCTTTCTTTTCCCTTAATAGCAAATGATAATAATATTTGAGTAATGAATTATAGTTTTTGTAGATAAGGAAAGAAAATTTGGTTAAGTCTTGTTGTAGGATTTTCTTTTGTGACGTGCTATAGGCATCGTATGATGAAAAATAGGTCGAATAAATGTTACGTTTATCATAATATTTTATTTGTCCATATTCTTGTTATTTATTATTATTCAAGTATCATCTGCAAGTGTTTTATATTTTTATTTTTTTTTTTTTTTTTGTGATCTACTTTTGTTACATTTTCACAGTGCGTCGTGTCTGAGAGTCGCGAAAGAATTTTTTAAAAGTTTTGTATGAATTTTATCAATGTTATTGTTTAAAGAAAAGGAGGGTCTTAACTGCTTGAACAACCGTTAGTTGTACATATATTAATGGTTTTATACTTCCTTTCTATATAATTGGTTGTTCTGTCAGGGCTTGTCTGAGGGCCACGAAAAAGAAGAAATATCGTGTTTATTCTTCAGTATCTTGTTCCTTTTTCTTTTCGTTTTCTGCCAGGTGAGAGGATTTTAGTATACAAACTTTTTTAATTTTGTTCACATGTGCTATGCGTATTTCGTTGCCTTTTTGTAATTTCACGTTGTGATTTTTTTAATCTATGCCCACTATTTTATATGGACCCTCGAAATTGTCGTCGTACTTCCCTTTGGACGGTTCTTTTGATATATATACCATTTGTCCTTCCACAAAGGACTTTGTATTTACTTTCCTGTCACAAAAGTATTTTGATCTATACTTATTTTGTGTATGTGTCATTGCTACATGCGTTCTTAGTTATGTGAGGTTTCCTGTTATTTGTTTTAGCAATCCTGTGTACGTATGTCCTTTTTCCGGCTGTTTAAAGCTTGATGGAAGTTTTACACATCAGTTGAATACAAGCTCATATGGGGAGTAGCCTGTACCCTCATGCTCTGACGTGTTCTATGCCAGTGCGCACAGTAGTAAATACCTCATCCCATTTTTCGGTCTGGCTGATGTATGCTTTTAAATAGTCTGATAGAATGTGGTGCATGTGCTCGATTGCAACGTTGCTTTGGGTGTGGAAAGCTGTGCTACTGATTTTATCGACTTTAAATAGTTTGGAAAATTTCTCCATGGTTCTGTTCATAAAGTGTGTTCCTCTGTCAAATAATAATTTTTCTGGGACCCAGAAATATGATACAAATTTGTCCATCAGGGCCCTCACTGTTTCATTTGCTGTTGCTTTCTAGACGGTGGCCAGCACTATATATTTGGTTAGCAAATCCTGTAATAATAAAATGTGTAAATTATCTTTTGGTTTTTTTGTTACCTCTCATTCTGGTCCTGTATCTCTATCACTGTATCTGCTGGTGCTTGATATGTGCTCGCTTGCTCCAAGTTTTCTTGGTCTTCTTTATTCAGTACTTTCTCATCTAACTCATCTGAGTCAGATGTTTCTACTTTGATTTTCTCATTCTTTAATATCAAATTTCTATGTCTCCTTGTACGCATCTTCTATATGCGTGCTGGTGGCGCGTTTCCGTCTTCGTGTTTGTCCCTTTCCTGTTTTTCTGCGAGCTCATGCAACTTCCGGCGTAGCAGTTCTGGATTTTTCTCCCCTTTTTTTATTATTGTGTAACGTTGCATTTTCCTACCTAGAGGAGGCCCCGCCACGGACTGTCCGTCAGGAGGCGGACAGTTCCCAAGGAAAATAATCAGGATGTGGATATCTCACACTCGTACAAATAAACACACTAACACGAATTTTACTTTTAGACTACTCTTTATTTCATTTACAAGAGATGAACACGTCTAGAGAATCAACGCTACCTCCGGTGCTAACTCGCAATTCGCAGTACACACACACACACTCTTGCTCTTAAACCCTGCATTCGAACACCTACCTACACCTACACGCACACGCACACCCACGGTTCCGCACTCGACCTCGAGAATGGCTCGCTTTAAGGTTACGACTACCCGGTTCGATCACGAGAGCACTTGGCTACAACGACACGCCTTCGATCACGAGCTACCTCACGCATCAACCCGATGACGAGAACATACACCACGCATCCTCTCTTGGTCTGCAGGGTGTCCTACCGGCGGCTTCACCAGCTGGTTTACCGAGTCTCAGACAACGCTGCAAACACTCACACACACACACGAACTCTACGACGTCCTACCGCAACGGTCAGCCGGCCCCTCGCCGACTGCCGAGACTCGGACAACACTTTACTTCGAATACACACACGCATTACGTCCTACCGCAGTGGATAGTCGACCTCTCGTCGACTCCCGCGACTCAGACAACGCTTCGCTTTGAATACACATGCGTATTACGCCCTACCGCAGCGGACAGTCAACCTCTCGCCGACTCCCGAGACTCAGACAACGCTTCGCTTCGAATACACACACTCACACTCTCACACGCAGTGTTACAGTTTCCCGTCATCTCGAATGCCCTGACTTACCTACTATTCAAGCGATGACGCCCACCAAGCTCTCTTCCGCGACCCAAACGTCTTCCTCTCGAACCAACGCAAAAAACTCTCGCTCTCTTACTCTGTTAGCAACCTCGACCCCTCAATTACACTTTTTTCTCTACTTGACAACCTCAACAAAATCCCCAGTACCTTAAACCACACACACTCATCCACTCGCCCGCTTTTTACCCTTACCCTCGAAACATCCTACACTCACATAACGTCACCTTGGCGCCACATACTATGTCCCTCTCCCTCACTTTCCCACTAGTCTCTAACCTCACCACGCACTACGCGAAATACCTCCAGGCCCCCATCTCCGGGGAGTTATCGGCGTCGTATCCTGCTCTTCGTGATTGCGTAGTCTTCAGCCAGGCTGCAGATGATGCCTTCCGTAGATCGCCAAGAGCTGGTGACGGACGTAGGTTGAACGACGTCTCGATGGCGCACATGCTCTACATCCTTCCCTCATGAAGGCCCGTCAAGGAGTCTTCTCAGTCTCACTGCTCGCATCCTACTGCCTCGAAATCTCTTCTATCTCTTTCTTTCCCCTACCTCTCTCATATGACTCAGCTCGCACACGTCTTACTCTTCCACTTAACTACACGTATATCCACAAACTTTCTATATTCCCGGCGCATTACAATTCTACAAAAGACACATACAAAACACAACTAACAATTAGAATAATCGCTACAGTTCGACAACCCATCCATTTTCCCACCAACCTACCGATTCACACTAAAATGTACACATATACATATATCTCTGCGCACACAGTACTAACGTCAACATCACTCATAATCCCTTAATTGCACATTTCTTCTTATTATTCCCGCTTTTTCCGCTCGCGCTTCTCTTTGCTCGTCTCATTGGCTACATGTCCCCATCGTCCTCTCCTTTTTCCTCGCATGAAACATAATAAAACACAAACATACGTACACAGGGCATTAAAACAAGCCTAAGACCTCAAATTTTACATTTAGTCGAGTTTTGGTGTTTTTCCGGGCTAATATGAAAAATGACCCCGTCATAATTGGGTTACGAGATAGGGCATCTAGTGCCTTGTTTATTTGTCCAGGTCTGTAGACAACATCTTACTCGTATCCTCGAAGTTCTGACTTCAAATCTTCTTCCAGTCCTAAAGTCCAGCTTCTTTGATGTATTAAAATGCTTGAGCGGTTCGTGGTTTGTTATGACTATAATTTAACGATCGAAAAAACATGATCCAAACTGTTATGGTTGTAGTTATAATAATTATTTTTATTATAGTTGTCATACGGCTTAAAATCGTTGCAGTTATGATAATTATTTCCATCAAATCCGCTGTTGCTCCCGTTGTAGTCTTGACTGTTCTGATTGTCCCCGCGCAAGTTTTGCTTGTCGTAAAAGTTTTCTTCTCCTTTATAATTATTGTATCGGTCTCACGGATTGCACCAAATAATTATTTCTCAGTAACGTGTGGTAATCGCTCATGCTGTGTCCATTTCGTTTACAGTATGCACAGCTTGGGATCGAGTTTCCGTGATTATTTGCTGCAGTCAAATTTATTCGTTCCTTTGTGGAGTGTCGTTCCTTGACGCTGTATCGTGTTCCCCCTTTATCTGAATTTTCTGTCTCTTTTACTTTTAAATTCAGCTAGAATATTTTTCACTGTTGTGTCGCATGATTGTACCCATTGCAGAATGCGCAGGGGTCTTAGTTCGTCTCGTTTGGGTACCATTCTGGTGTGTTTGCGACTTTCGCCTGATTTTACATGTACACTTTTTTTTTTTTTTTATGTTCCTACTTGTGTCATCCTCATGCACGCATTGCGCTACGTTAGTGCATTACAGCGTTAGCTTATTTCGCTGTCTATTTTAAGTGCAATTATTATTGCTTCGCCTAGTGTCAGTGGGTTGCGGAAACTTACCTGGTAGTTGTGCGGAGCCTGTAGCCTATAGCAAAATTGCCTTATTGACTCTTCTTCTGCGTCTTTTTTTAGCAATATAAATTGTGCTGATATTATATAAGATTATTATTTGGCCTTTTATTGCTCGGATTCAGTTACAGTATCATTCCACCGGCTCATTTTTTTATTGTGACATGATTCTTAGTTTTGCCAATAAGATGGTGGCGTTTTGGTTCAAGTATGTCTATTTTTGAATTCTGTCAAAAATTCATCTATTGACAAAATTTCGCCAATCAGGGAACAAACTCGCTCGCCCGGCTTTGTAAATTGTTTGCTAGGGTTTCCATAAGGAATTTTTTATGTCGCAGTCCTAGTGTAAGGGCTACGGTTCTAGTCATTTGTTCATACAATCGGACTTTTACTGGGTTACTGTTGAATATTGGTATGTTGTTGGCAAAATAGCTCAATGTGGCTAGGGAGTTTTGTAACCCACGTATGTGAGTTTGCTGTAACGCATGTTCTATCAGCTATAGGGCGTAATTTTTCGTACTTTTCTACCTATCGCCTGTTTGGTGTGTACAATGTGTGTCTACGAAATCATGTATCTGTTCTGTTATGAATGTTATGATTTCCAATAAAACTTTTATCCCTATTTGTTGTACCACTGTTTTGAGTTAATTGGAGATGCTCCCAAGTATTTCGATTCAGCCCATGTTTCTTCGCGGGTTGTTGTCATTGTCGAGTCGTTCATAGCACTACCTCCGTTATTTCGGGTCAATGGAGCTAATGTATAATCTGTTTTGGGAATTGTTCCATGTTCTGTGGTAGGAGAAATTTCTCACTGAACTGCATCCGTGAGGACTCCCTGACTTTCCGAACTTATTTTCTGTCTTACTATGTTTGGTGTGAGTTTTTCCATCATCCTCATGATGAACAGCTTCTTTTTCTTACTTCTTTCCTGCCACTCTGCCTATGATTCTGGATCATGTTCTAAGCTAATTTTTATAATGTCGTCGTCTATGTCGTCCCATATTATCTCGTGTGTGTTCGTGTGTTTATCGTATTCTCGTCTTCCTCCCTCTAATCTATCATTTGCTTTCGCGATACTCATTCTGTTCGCCTCTGTTTTTTTGTATATAGTAAGTCTATTCGTATATCTTTTTTTATTCGTATATTCGTATTTTCGTATATTCGTATATTGTGTTTAGTCCTACGATCATTGTTAATGTGTATTTTGGGTTCACTTGATAGATGTGCGCACTTTTAATTAGTATTAGTCAATAGCTTTTTTCTGTTCTTGCTTTCAATTAACTACTTCTCTTATTTGTTTATAAATTAATAAAAAAAGAAAAATTTTTTTGTATGGGATGTTTTTCGCTTGTATATGAGGTATATGTTTGTGTAAGCCATTATGTGTCACTGCCAATGTCGTTAAAGTTTCCGATTTCGTAATAACATCCATGCATAAAAATTATCTCTCTGAGTGTGTATTTTCCTCAGGGGCTATAAGTGTAGTATACTACTTACCAGATCTCTGCCACAATAGTTAGTATGATGATGATCCTGTGTGTGTCCATAAGTTGGCCTTTCAATCTGTCAGTAAATTGACCTGCCGCTGCTTTAAATTGTTGTTTTCCTCTTTTGTGTAGTGTATCTCGTGTTCCGTCTATGGCTACTGTCCTGGCTTGCTGTATCGGGCTTGCTTTCTGTCCATATTTCCCCGGATTTGGTGATTGGTAGTTGCCACTAGTGTTCTAATAAGTTGTTCGACTCGCTTAATATGCAATTATTCTCTCTTATTTCTGGACTGGCCTCACAGTAGTGTAGAGAACTTCTTTTTTATTATTTCTCTTACATCCTATACTTTTTTAAGATTCTTTATATTTTGGTGCTTAACACGCTGAATTTGATGTCTGTCACTTATGACATTTTTTTAAGTTATACTTCTATAGGTGCGTTCTGCCCTACGGAGTAAATCAACGATTTTAGATTAGTGAACTTAAGACAAAGTGTAATGGAAGTGGATTTTGCTTTAATTCTCCTCCTTCACCCCGCCTCTCTTGACGTACTTCCGGTCTCCAGTACTACACCACTTAACGTCAAATAACGACACTATACAACATCATCCCACCACACATTTCAAATTTTGCTTATTTTTTCTTTTAACCGATTTCCAAGAAAAAATAAAAGAAATCAGTTTTCAAGGAGATTTAAACCCCCGTCCTCTTTCACACTAGGCAAGCCCTCAACCCACCCTGCTATGAGCCAGCCCGATATAGAAAAACCAGTTACTTCATTTTCAAACAAGTTATTTAATCAAATATATTTTTTTGGTACATGTTTCTTCAAAAATTTGGAACATTCACATATTTATCATTAATTTGTTACTTTCAAAGTAAATACATTATTGTTCGTACAATTTTCTCACATTTTTTCAGAACTTTCATAAATGAAAAAAAAAAACTTTTCCGTACCGTATACATACAATAATTGACTTTTATTGCGTTTTCTTCTTTCACAATTTTTCTTTTGTAACTGAGAACACAATTTAGAGATGTAGGAGGAGCGCAAATATATGCTGCAACGCTGGAAATTATTTTTCTCATAAGGATCAACTTACATCCACGCTTTTAAGCACACTTGGCCCCTTTTTTTGTGTTAATGAAAAAAAAAAAAAATTATATTTTTTTTGGAAATGAAACAGGTTCATCTGATAGTAATCTTTCATGCAAACAAAAAAATGAGAGCTTTATACAGATCTTATAAATCTAACTCAAAGTGATTTTTCCATACGGGTACATGTTAAATTGAAAATTTTTTTAATTAAACATGTGAAAAAGGGTACAGTTGAACGATCTGATATTTTATAAGAGTA
The DNA here is from genome assembly GCF_036245765.1 of Copidosoma floridanum. Classification (NCBI taxonomy): domain Eukaryota; kingdom Metazoa; phylum Arthropoda; class Insecta; order Hymenoptera; family Encyrtidae; genus Copidosoma; species Copidosoma floridanum. Next base: position 1,628,886 of record NW_028321917.1, on the reverse strand, counting down.
TTTCTTATTTTCGTAGAAAGATTTTTTGAAACCATCGGAAGATTCGATAAAAGAGCACAGTCTTGTACTGGCCAGCTGCCATATTTTTTATATTGTATTGTGCTATAAAATAGTATTTATAATTGTTCTGTTTTTACATTAGTTCTAATGATAATTGAACCACTTTTGTATGAAATGTTGTTTTATACGAGGTATACTTATATTTATAATTATATTATTTGCCATATAGTTTTGTAGAAGTACAATTTCTTAGTTGGGTACCCAAGCACCCAGTGTCCACTGATTTTGATGAGCGATATTTTCTGTTTTATTGGTTTTACTTAATTACGTCCCCTACCTTTGAGGCCCTTGCCATCAGGGGCGCACGCACGCATATCTGTAGGCTATCGTACGTAACACTATTTTATAAAAAAAACTTTTTTAATTTGGTCCAACTATTTTTTAATAAAATATCGAAAAATACTGATCCTCGAACTATGTATTACGTGAGTACTTTTAAAAGTAAAGAGCAAAAAGTAGTACTTCTTATTGAATTACTAAATAGTACTTTGATGTTAAAATCAGTAAAATTCAGTTTCAAATTATTTTTCATCATATATCAAGCATTATTTATTTTTAGTTGACATACAAAATTTAAATTTATTTTTTATGGGAACTCTATACTAGTACCCATACCAAAGGATATTGCTTGAAGACTTGCAGGATATTTTTAGTACAAGTGTGTGACATTCAATGGGTATCATGTAATCAAGTGTTTTCTCAAAATTCTATGCAAAAGTTTAAATTTCGGACAGATGGTGGTCAATGGGGGTATTTATATTTAGTTTGTAAGTTTATTTTTTGATTTATCACATTGCATATTGATATTGTATTGCAAAGACAATTTAAATAACTGACTAAGAAATATTATTTCTTAGTTGGCCTCAGAAGAGACAGAATAATGACTACCTTTAATATATTTTTTTGTTTACAATAAACTAATTCAAAGATATATTAATTTACTGCCCTCATAGTCAAAGATTAAAAAATTTTTACCTCAAAATTATCATAACATAAAATATATTTGTCTTTCATATTTAATGTTCAAAATAGATAGTTTACAGAGGTGTTATCTTAAGACCTTTAAATGAACTTAAAAAATTTTTTAATTTTAATTTTAATTAGATTTTTTAGGTGCTATCCCCTGCTTCAGGTTGCTATACTGGCTCACCATGTTGGACTTTTGTAGGATTGCTACACTGCATTTGAAATGAGAGGACTCAAGCTAAAATTTGATCTGTTATACGCCTTGAGATAATTTACTGATTTTTGGTGGGGTGGAGTCTCTTGTCCACTAAGAATGCCCCATAAATATTCTAACTTTATCATTCGAATGCGAATCATTATTATGTTTTTCCAAGTAGCTTTTATGTTCTTGAATAGTAATAGCATAAAAAACTCAAACATCTACTTTTTTGAATAAAATACATTTTGATATACGTACAAACATGCACAAATAAGTTTAAACAAAAGTTTTAAGCCAGTTTGCAAATAGTCAATGAGTATCTTATTACTTATCCTTTAAGCAACTCATTCGGGTAATGTTTATGACAACAATAACAATCATATTGATAATAACAATGATAATGATAAAAAAAATGACAATCTCAGTGATCAGAATGATTTAAATAATAATGATAAGAATAATGCCAACAATAACGGTGATAATAATCACGATGATGATGATGATGATAATGATGATGATGATGATGATGATGATGATGATGATGATGATGATGATGATGATGATGATGATGATGATGATGATGATGATGATGATGATGATGATGATGATGATGATGATGATGATGATGATGGTGATGGTGACGATGATGATGACAAGAACTGTAATAATGACGATTATGATAATAATATTGAAATTATCTCTCTGAAGAAGATCATCACTGACAATAACAGTTTCTGTATTTTTCATGATATAGAGTATGTTGATTAAACTGGTTTTTGCTGTTAAATCATAATTGACAAATAATATATACCTTTTTATGAATATTGACTGCTTTTTTTGTGTATTTTTAATTATTCTTGGACATTTACCACATTAAAAATATTTTTTGCATTGTGTTTGTCTGTAAACTTTTCCAAATGTTAATCTCCACAAATCATACAACAATATAACTATCAAGTAGTGAATGGATCTTCAAAATTCATTTGTTAGGTTATTGACTTTTCTTTTTTAATAAATAGTTCACTAAAATCAATAAATCGTTGTATTAAGAAGTCAAGTTTAACAGCATATTTTTGGTTGATTATAGAAATACTTGTAGAATAAGATAATTACTAACTTTTTTTTTCATGATACATATGTGTTTTAATATTTTTCATTGTTATTCACTGGATTTTTTGGTTAATTCAAAATATTAATATTAACATATAACATGATCACGATTCTCAAGCAATAAAATAACGTTTATCAAACATAGATCTTTTGAGCCGTGTTTGGAGCTAGAAATTCAGCAAAATGTAAGGTTATGGTACCCAAGCCATGATGGGTAGACTTTGCAACATAGCATCAGGAGCTTTCTTTTCCTGCTACAAGCAATGCCAGATAGATATACCTCCATGTTGTGGTCTTGGTGTGCGTTAAGGAAGATTTGCCGAGCTGCAAGTGGGATCAAGGGCATTCACGCAGTGCAACTCTGGTGTGTAAGTATGAGGGGCTTATCTAGCTGCGAGTGGACTTATAAGGCATGTAATTGGGAGGGCTCACTTAAAAGTGAGAAATATTGAGAGATTCTGCCTGGGCTTAACACGGGAAGCGCTCATCGGAATAAGAGCAGCAGTTAGGGTATTTTGTGCTATTGCGCTCGATCATGGTTGCATGAATGTTCGCGTTTTGCAGATTGTAAATAAGCCAGAGCTAGATGCGGTGATTATTAAGATACAGAATTATTCATAACTCTCTCCCTCTACTTTGCTATAGCATGCTTTAAACTGTCGGATCAAGAGAGTTGTCACAATTCTAATCACGTGAGCTTGCTTCATATTGTAACTCTCTTAAAAAGTACGGGCGTCCCCTGGAACTTAATACCCTCCCTCATTCTTTAGTAGCGATCTACTACTAATATTATTAAGACAAACAACTCTGTGATCAGTAGCAAGTCAAACTGTACATTTTCAGGGTGAAAGAAGACTAGAGCGCCGTCCTTTTAACTCACAGATCCTTAGCCGATGGACTCGCACGCGTCACCGAATCAGTAAAAGTAATCAAGCAGTGGAGTAGGAGGATCACCGAAGCTTGCATGGGGTTGCTTAACAGTTATTAGGGAAGCTCCTAATCCAACCATCTGGAGCTGCAGCGTGAGGTGTCCAAGAATGAAGCTGTTAAGTGGAAAGACCTGTATGAACATGGTGAGAAACTCGATTTAGATGCCTCCACGTTTATACTCAAGGCCAAAGAGAGCCTCAGCCTGCTCCCCTTAGACACTGGAAGATTTGAGGCCATATAAGCGTAAAAGGACATCGCATTCACCTGCCCATCATCAACGTCCCTATCTTTTCCAGGCACAAGAGGACAGAAAACTGTTCTGTGATCTTTTCCAAGTCCTGATACACAACTACCAACACTTTAGTGATGTCGAGAAGCTGTACAACCTCAAAACACACATACAAGGTGACGTCAAAGCAGCTCTTGAGACGATACAGACTGTTGGCTCTAGTTATTTGACTGCATAAAAACTCTTAGGGACTCAATTTAAACATCGTCGACTCTTAGTCTAGGATTATATCATGATCAAAATCAAAGATCTCAAGAAATTGCATAATGAAACTGCAACTGGCCTCAATGCTACTTGATGAATAAGAAAAACGCAGGAACCAACTGCAGGCTCTGCAATAGCCTGTAAACCCATGAGATGCATGGCTGATCTTGTTTGCAGCCATCCATATAAACTTATCATTGAGGAGAACATAGGAGGATGAACTTGAAAGGCTGGAAACCGCTCAATTCATCCTGGGAACCGATGTGGCCACTTTCAGCATTCTGTTCAGATTTTGACAATTTCACCCTTTTTTATCAGTAGAGGCCTCCCACTCTCACAGTCATAGCGCACGGACCTCGACTCCAACTTCGACATCAGCTTCGATAGGTCGTCTGTACCGATCTTTTTCGACTCGAGTGGATAATTCACCCTGCCCTCCATGTCAGCTGCAGCTCTATGTAGAACAATTTGGTCAATTCCAAGAAATGACTACAACAGTTTGGAGAGAGCTCATTTCACAAGTTAAACTGTGCTTTAATTGCTTGAAATCAGGCTACCCAGCACGGCCCTGTCCCTTTGCGTAATATCTACTTACTATGCCCAGTTCGTCATCACAGTTCGTTTCACGAGGACTGAAAGTGAGAAGCCGACTATATCTCTAATCTCACTTCAATTTAGCATACCCATACGATCTCAGCATCTGAAGAAGATAATAAAATCAAATCCCCGCATTTGTGACTGACCGTTTACCCAACTGCCTTGGTACGCCTCTAGGATCCTAATAGGCAAGCAGTCACAGCACAAGCCCTGATCGACACCTGCCCTTGCTCAGAGGTAAAACTTACTTCGAATAAACTGGTGCGCAAGCTAGGAGCCCCGTCTGTACCAATAAAATTAAGCATAACTGTAGTTGGCGGTGCATGTGCAGCCGAGTCTCACACTTTGACCGCGTTATGTCTTCGATCTCTCGATATGTGTGACACTGTGTGACCCATCTTGGATTATACACTCCCAGTGCTTCAGTAAGCCCCACAATCGTTCAACGCTGCCTTGATCTCAGCAACACTGCTGACATGGAGTTTGGCACACCAGGCCGCATTGATGCCCTGCTTGGTGCTGACGTATATTATCGCTTGCTTAAACCAGGACTCATTCTGTTGGAACAGTTTTTAGCCCAAGCCTTTGCTGTTAGTTGGGTCTTCACCGGGCAAGCCTCCTCAGGCTTACCTCCTTAGTTGTCATTAATTCTCATGAATCAAGAAGATTCAGTCCTAACCTACCATCACCAGTTACAATCTCTACTCAAACGTTTTTGGTTACTTAAGGAGTTTCACTCCCGAGACCATTCGTCAGTCACCCAAGATAAACTACTGCGAAAACATCTTCACCGACTATCAACACACAGATTATGGTTAGTACGTACTTCATCTAATCCTTAAAAGTGTGATATTATAAAATGATTCTACACTAATCATTCTTTACTGATTCTTATGCTACGAGTTAGTTAGCCTCGTTGAAGGGTGGATTAGTAGTATAAGTACAACACTATCTACATTAATGCTAGACCACATAAGAAAATGTATATCTATATTCATACATCAAGAGTAGTTATACTAACCCAAGAATTATTCAAAAAGTGTGATATAATAGGGAATTTCGAGGATGGTACGGAAATTTGTCCCCACAGATATGTATCCACAGGTTGAATGTATTCGGAATAGGTGTAAGAAGATCCCCATCCTTTGTCTACACTTACCAAATAACTACAGTAGCCATTCTTGTTCTTGAACTGGCTCTTGATAATACAAGGTAAATTGTACAGATATAACTTTTAGCTTTATGTATTCTTAGAATAAAATATTAAGGGGGATAAATAAAAATATTGCACAAGTATGAACTACTTTTCAATAGAAACTCTCGTATATTTAAATGTCATGCTTCATTACATAAAATACTACGCAGGCTATCAAAAATAAGAAATATATATATTGATGCAAAAAAAAAATTGTTAGAAAAGTAATTCATATCTTACAAATACTATACAAAATTTACTTTTGAATCTTTATAGAATGTTAGATCAGCAATTTTAAATCATCTAATAAATTCTATAATTTAACTTTGATAAAATAATGATGCTCATCAAATTTCATTACTTGGTGTAATATTTGTAAGGATTCATGAGAAGCAACGCGAAATTCGTACGTGGAAAGACTACATCACACGGCGTTCAACAAGTCACACTACAGAAGCCGTACATGATAATAATGAACTAAAGCTACAACTCTCCTAGAGAGCTGGTTGTTGCAATCAGTTAAGTGAAGAGTTCTTCACAAAGTGTTGCTCATGCTTTGGCTAGCTGAAACAATAGGCCTCGATTTTTTGGTAGCTTTATTTACTTGTCTCTCTCTTACTCGTGGATAAATTGGCGTGAAAGCTGTGGCTAAGACAGGATTCTCACGACACAACGTTGGCTCTATGTAAGCTCCTCGTGATGATGTGGCCTAGCGTGCGTGGCTGCTGCTAGTAGCCTATTTGAAAATATAAAAAAAAACCTAACAAGAGTATTGTACTTTATTCCTGTGCATACAATCAACACGAAAAAAATGATTATTAAAAGGGAATAAAATTTTCGATATCCTTTCTCTGTGAGACGAGAAAAAATGTATTAATTTTTTCAACGTGAGCAACGTACCTTTACAAATGTGAAAGCCTAATGCTCCTAGGTGATAGTATCTCAGGTACGCTAGCTTCACTTCGTCATTAACATTGACGTTAAAAACGTAATCCAGAGATTACTAGCTCATACAAGTGCTTTAAAAAGGAATGTTAAGCTTGCAGCGACATGAGCCTGTTGATCGAGATGGAGATTCAGGACTCCTCACATTGAGTCAACATCATCTCTCACCACGGTATCTGGCCGGTTGGAGATCAGTGGAATAACTCCGTGTTGTTTTCAATATATCCCTCCCCACTTTTTCTGGCTTCAGCTTAAACGACGTACTTCATGCTGACCCAAAGTTGCAGACGGCACTTCCTAACGTGGTTCAGTGGTGGCGCATGTATCGATTCACTTTGGGTACTGATATCCGTATGATTTTGAAATAAATTAAGTCGATAAAAAAGATGAAAATCTTCAACAAATCGTGTAGAGCCTTGAAGATTTCAGTCCATTTCATCACGACCAGCTTTTAACTGTAACCTTTTAGACGTAAAAGACGTTGTGCGCACCTTATCTGACGTTACGCGCCGTTCAACAGTTATATAAGGACGAAATTATTCCAATCGTCACGAAAGATCAGTACGCTGACGATCTTTATTATTCTAACCACCTTGCAGCTGCTCAACTCTAACACGATCATGTCATCGATCTCCTACAGTTGGCTGGATTCTCTCCACAAAAATGGGTAGCCAACATCATAGAATTTTTGAGCGATCTTTCCGAGGACTGGCTTCTTTGACGTACTTGATGACAGCTTAGTAATGATAGCCTTATCAGCTAGCTTGAAATCGCTGAGATTCAGTTACCGACCATTTTCAGCTTTCCCCTCTTATTCTTCAAGCGCAAGCGCAGCCCATCACCTAACGCTCTGTTCTCACAGGACTTGCACGGCTATTCAATCCAAGTGGCTAGCTTTCTCTCACCATCCTTAATGCAAACTGTTAATTCAAAATCTTTAGAGAGCTAGTAGTCTACTCGAAAGTTCAGAGTTCATCTGAAGATGTTCAAGTCGATATTCTTCAAGCAATAACTAAGTTGTCCTCGATAAAAAGCCTTTAGCCAACCATATCGTCTATAGCATCTCGTATGACGACCCCTCATTTAGAATTTCAGGGAGAACTGCTCACCACTGAGTTGCTTCGTTTCATTACCCAAGAATTGTCCGTATTGATGAACAACTGCAACGTATGGAGTGACTCTCAGGTCTTAATAAATTGGGTTTACTTCGTGAAACCTGTCAACAACGTGCTTGTGGATAACTATGTTGCCCATATTCAGGAACTCCTTCCATCTCATACTTGGAGACCCGTGCCAACTGAGTACAACCCTGCAGATGTAGCCTCTTGAGGAGCAGACCTCCGAATGCCTAAACTTTGGAGAACATGGTGGGAAGGATCCACGTGGCTCGGTAAGCCTCCAGAAAGCTGGCCCAAGAAAGTCGAAAGCTACTCCAAATACAGTGAGTTGACTACATAGTCAGAGCTTCAAATACACTGCACTACACAGCACGAGCTTTAAACTGTATTAGAGAAGTTCTTTAATTTAAACCACCTCCTATGATTTGTTATCATTTATGTTGGTGGGTTCGAAAATTTTTCAACCGTGACCCAAATATTTCGATACTCTCTCCCATGAAAACGCGAAATTATGAAGAACCATATCTCACCTGTGTCTGTCTCAGTCAGAAAAAGTCATTCCGTGCTGATATTGAATGTATACAAGTAGAAATATTGCTCCCAATTAATCATTTGCTAATGTAATTGATCCCATACATCTCAGCTGATTAAATTCTTTGAGTGGGTTGTTGCCTACAGCGGTTATCACTAAGCTACAATCAACAACATCCACCAATTTTGAGCAGAACACGCCCTCTCACTCGCCTCGTTGTCATATGAGCTCATGAACGCACACTGCACGGAAAAACTTGAGGCACTTTTGCCTACGTACTGCCGTCCAACGGAAAAAAGGTATCAATACATTTTTGTAAGAAATGAGTTATTTATACCAATCGATTCGTCAGACAATTCTGCGTCTACTAGCATATCTAAAAATTAAATATCTCGTACCGTGATTTAGTAATAATTAAACGTAAATTATAAAAATTGCTAATAATTTTCGTCAGCAATCAAAAAAAAAGTGTAAGTGACACAAAACGTAGAAATTGCACCAGGCAGATAGTGTAAGTGTACTAACTCTTTTTTTACGCTGTAGAGTCGATGATCATCACCTTGGATTCCAGACTAGAAAAAGCGTGAGCCCCATGGAATAAGCTGTATTTTTGCTCTTACTCTTTTTTCACCAGGAAATTGCACCAAGTTAGAAGGGTTAGTACAGATTCTTGTAGTTCCCATTGAAAAATTGTCTTTCTTTTATGGAAAATAGAATGATCATGTCATATTTATATAATTTAGTTTTTCCGTGGTGCAATACTTAAATTATTATTGATTTTTCAAACACTCAGTTTCTCTTAATTTTCTTGGTTCATCTCTCATGTCACTTATACCTTTCTTCCATTGGACGGCAGCGGTATCTGGACGGGCGTAGATCGTGAGTGGTTTCTGCCTGATCAAGTCTCATCTACACAAATGTACCGTCTGCGAAAAATTGAGTACCTGAGGAACCACTTATTTTATGGCATCCTTACCTCCAGTCTGGATTACCCCAGCTTCAGTTTTTTGTCGCATAGGCGTTAACTACATCGATCCTTTTAACGTACTAGCTGCTAAAGAAGATGATGCGAGAACGAACAAAAGCTACATTATTGTGTTGGTGTGCCTGAACATAAAGGCACTTTACCTTGAGCTCGTGGGCGATTGCACGATAGACTCGTTCTTGGAAGCACTTACAAGATTATGCAGTTACCGTGGTCGACTCACTGAGATCTGAAGCAACAATGGCACCTGCTTTCGAAGCACCAACTGAGGACTACGAGAAGCTCTTCTAAGATAAGAACTGCACTGGAATCTTGTGGCTGACAAACTTGCCGGGGTCACTTGAAATTTCATTTCATCTCAAGCTTCATACTTCAGCGGACTTTAGAAAGCCAGGGTCAGGCAGGCAAGCATTGAACTCGTACTTAACAGTTGATCACTTATTCCACTCACTGGCAGCATGGATGCTCGTTGAGTACTCACTCCAGGTCAATTTCTTATTGGAGCCCCCTTAACTGAATCGTCGATACTAAGCCTTGATCCAGTCGGCTCAATCGTCTGGCTTATTAAGAATTCGTTCATCCACAATCGATTCTGGTGTCGTCAAAGTAAGAAGTACTTGAATATCCTTTAACAATGAGCGAAATCGACTGTGCAGAAGCGTAATTTCAAAATCAACGATATCGTCATCATCTCAGACTCCACGCGTCTTCGACCAAATGAAAATTGGCCTCTTGGACAAATCACTGCAATTCACCCTGGCTCTGACGATCTGGTTCGTGCAGCCACAGTCAAAACTTTCACGAGATAATATACATGGATGGTCGTAAGACTGACTCTGTTCCCAGATTTCTCAATCTCCATCAGCTTCTCAGTCTCCAGATTTTAATGATGTAACCAATACTCCTTCTAGAGCAGTGGCTGATTTCGTTCCAGGAATAAGGCAAGCCGATTTTCAATTTTGAATTTGCCCCGTATGCTGCTTCATATCGTTGTGAGTAAGTCATGCCATGGCCGCAGTAGCACCTACTTGCTTCACTGTGATTCAATGCCCCCCTCCCACTTGTTAACTTGCTTCGAGGCCTAGGTGTTCTTATTGGCACTCTCTCATCTGTTTTTACGACTTCATTAATTGTTATTTTCATATTCTTTTGTACTCGATCACTGCTGTCACGCAATAAAATAACGTTTATCAAACAAGAATGATCCCTCTTGTGTACTATATAATATAAGAAGATGCATAAGTGTATAATTCTATTTTTCAAAGCTTGATAATTATTGACAATTACATAATATAATTTCTTTTAATCTGTTAAGTTCTCAATAAATCAGAACTTTTATGTTTGGACATAGTTAATGTGAATTAAAAAGAAACTACTTAATTACTAGGAGGTGGAGAAAAAGCGTGGAAGGAGATTGCTCAAATATCATTGGATCCAAAATCCTGTGATTATGTGAACTTATTGGGTGCTAAGGGGGAGCAGGAGCAAGCTGACTTACTTTTGTCGATGAAACTGTGTAATATACGGTGGTATTGTACGTTTGATGGAGAGTGATGTAATTACAAACAAACACCTTAGCCAAAAATGTAACAATTCAAGGAAAACGAAAATTTATATTATTTGTTATTGACTTGATACATGAATTAGTAAACTACAATATATTATATTATGTAAAATACAAAGACTTCGGAAACAAAAGAACACAAATATACATTATTATTTTTAACTTTTCATGTTCACAAGTATCTAAAAAATGCAAAGTCAACAAATAAAGTTGAAAAAAGCATTAGTAAGTATTTTTTTTGGTACAGAAGTGAAAAATGTCCCCTTTAGATGTGCGCCACTGCTGTCATATAATTTATGTGCCAATAATCTGCAACTGTAGCACATTATTCCATCTTTAGTTGGTGGACTTCGTACTACAAGATATGATGCAAGATATATAATGCAAAATCTTGCAACGTGTCACGTATAATTTCTTACACAATTACCTACATGAACTCTTACACGATATCAAGCTAAAACTGAAAAAGAAAAATGTATAACTTGTGAAACTTAAATTTTTTTTGTATAACAAGTGTTATGATAGCTTATATAAATGAAAGAATCAGTGGACAGATGGTGCTGGCGTACCCAAGTATGACATTATACTTCTATGATTTCATATGGAAAACAATATAATTACGAACATCAATATATCTTCTATAAAAGGATATTGTCTACTAATGTGGTGCAGTTATCGTTGACATGAGTGTACCTACGTTGATTGGGTATGGTTTCAATTAATATTAATATATTCAATAAATAAACAATAATGAACAATATATTACGGCACAATACTACCTAACCAATACGTAGGCTGGCCAGTGTAAAACTATGCACTTTCATAAAATCTTTCGATGATTGCGAAAAAACATTCTACAGCCTTCGATGATTGAAACTCTAACGTGACGCTTGCATCTGTAACGTACCCTTACACACTTATTTCTAGTTCATACTTAATCTTACTAATATATAAGGCAAAGCCGTTAAAACCGTTGTAATCGCTAACCACGAAAACTACTCAACGGATCTGGCTAAAATTTTGCATACTGATTCTTGAAACTTTCCAGATGGTTTCAGTATAGCTTTTATCTTGACAAAATTATTTACAATAGCTATAAATAAGCTCAAAGTTTTGTGAATAAAATGCTAGTACTTTGCTTAAGTTCAGTAGAATTCACTAGGGGACGTCGAAGTTAAATCGAAACTACCTGCATTACAATTAAGTAAGTCTTATTATTATATCCCCCAATGAAGTACCGAATACAACAAAAGATCATTGGCAGTGCATTGAGCATAGGGCTGGTAGTCGTGCATCTGGGTATCCCGACTACCGACAACACTGTTCTCTAATAGACAAGCGCTTTATGTCTAACTCCATCCTGAAGCATTAAGATTGATGAGTGCCATCAATATAAAGGTGGTCTACATGCTAACGTCTCCAGCAAAATACCAGGAGACGTGTCTAGCCAGAGCACAATCTTCTCCAGCATTTTTAGGTTTAGGGCCTTTGTTTTAATCGTCCTAGGGCTACCAGAGCAGATTTTACTACAATAAAAAGCTAGAAAAAATACCCTGATTAGTTTGGGCAGCCACAACGAAATTCTTCTCAGTGATCATCCTAATGGTATACCCACAGAGAAGGTATTCTCCACACCCACTTTTCTGACTAACGATGAGTGGTTTGGTATCCAGGAAACGACCCAAAGACGAAATATTCTTCGGTCAGCAGCGTACCTTCGTCCAGCACGATCTCCATTTACAGAGACTCCAAGGGTAAGAGTCAAACTACCTGCAGCCAGCTCTTCATCATCAAAAATAATGATGAGAAATAGCTAGAAGTTTTACCACTCGCCCTTTACAAGGCCATCATAAGTCTTAACGTTACTTTTTTAACCATCAATCTCATCAATTCTTTTAAGGACCACTTTAACTTAAACTACTTTACTAACAAACATATTTTTACTACCGTTTCTGGCAACAATTCGTCGACTAAAAGACTATTAAGTCAGTCATTCACTGGTAGACGTCATGAGCGAAGTAAATCATCGCATGGCTGGAAACCCAGGCAACTGATGACCCTATATTACCCTCTTGACTATAAGTATGGAACCAGGAATTACCGATCCTCTCTTAAGTCTGCGCTGGGTGAACCTAACGGCTATGAAGGAAAAATAAACTTTATCAAACAAAACAGTCTACAACGGGCAAGTATCACAAGCTAATCTCCCTACCTTAGATCGACGAAAAAACCGAATCTGCAAAAAAAAAGGTGCTGTAGATACCAACGTTTTTGGCGTCATACAAGGAGACGGTGGGCAAGAGCTCTACAACTAGTTCCAAATCTTGAGCTGTTGTAGCTTTCCTCACGATCAGTCTGGTGTTACAATAACAGGCCAGAGAAGATCCCCCTGAAGTATAGAGGCAGTCATGTTTGCTAGAAACTACACTCAAAAAACAGTTGACTTAAGAAGCTCACCAGTCCTTTCAAGGGCAATGGGACGTTGAACTACTCTGCCAACAAATATATACAAACTAATCAAAGTTGACAAAAAACAGCCTATAGGGCTCACAAAAGTCTTAACTATGCCAAAATTCGCAAGAGGACGGATCAGAAAAAAAACTTTAAATCCATCTAACATATACAATAGTAGGCATAAGCAGAATGACGCAGATCATTTATCAAAATTGGAGTAGCAGCATAAAAATTCACACATAAAGAATGAATAAGGTGAGAGATCATTTTTTCATCACAACCCTCACAGTAATCTCTTGAATATTCCAGATCTTCAAACAGGTATAATAATATATATATTAATATTTATTGTGGTGATAAAAATAGAAAGATCAGGCTCTAGTACTTAGTTTCTTTAGAAGGAAGATTTTGTGATTAAATAAAAAAATTTTTAACTGTGTATTTTTCATCAGTTTAAAATTTGTACAACTTTAACTAATATATAGTCTTCTTACACTACTACTAATACTACTACGACTAATACTTCTACTACTACTACTACTACTTCTACTACTACTACTACTACTACTACTACTACTACTACTACTACTACTACTACTACTACTACTACTACTACTACTACTACGACTACTACTACTACTACTACTACTACTACTACTACTACTACTACTACTGCTACTACTACTACTACCCCCCCCCTCCATGGTATGCGTTACCTTGTCGAAGACCGTGCTGCTTGCAGCCTTGGTCGGGTGAGGGGGCTTTAAACTAACGGCATACCTCCTTTCTTACACACATCTTAACTCCTCCATCTTTTCACAAAATCCTTTAAACACTAACATTCATCGACACTGACATACTCTTGCAGCATGGACGCTTTGGTTCGCGTGCGGAGGCTTGCTGCCGCCCGTAGCACTGTGTCGGGCGGGAGTGGGTGGTGAGACTCGATGCGGTGACTGGGGAGGCCCGGGTATCTCTACCGCTGATAAAGTCGGACGTCCGAAAACAAAAAAGATGTGGCGATCTTTTTAACTAAGGAATCTGGCCATTGACGGACTATATGGAGGGCACTATTAGTGCATACTAGCTGGTACTCTTTCGCTCGGCCGGTGTTAACGATGTAGTGGTTGCATTCGCCTCGAATCGTGGGCCGGAGCTGGCATGAAGCAGTAGAACTACACCCTACACTCTCACAACACCTTATCACCTAGTTTGCTATTTCTGGGAACTCCTAAAAAATAGTCCCTAGCCGAGGGTAGAAGGCTCGCCGTGTTTGCCGTGCGGTGCGACCCGTGAGCGGCCAAAGGGAGATCCTGGGCAGTAAGGCGATACCTAGGCTGCGCGCCGAAGTGACCCGAGCTGTCTTTGGCTCCTGCTGACTGCAAGACGGGAGGCTGGATTCTTAACCAGGTCCGGTCAATCGGCTAACACTGGGGAGGTCGCGGCCCGGGGCGGGCTGGTCGCGCTGCGGCTGTGGCCTTGCGGGCTTGGCGGGGGGCCTGTTGGGCTGGGTGGGTGTGGGGGCGTGGCAGTCTTCTGCTTAGCTCCTGCTCCTTTTCGGCTTGGCGGTTCCTCGCCGGGCTCGGGGGGCTGCTGTCGTGGCGTTTCTGGCTTGCCCCTCTTCGTGGCTCCCTCAGTGTGGTGAGTGCGTTCTGCCGCGTGATGTCTGCCGGAAACTCTCCAGAGAGTGGATCGCTTCTGGTTGGGGCGTGATGCTCGAGGGAGTGGAGGTGGGCTAGGGCGGCAGGGCGTGCTATATCTCGGGGTTACCCACCCAGACCGAGACCGCCCTTCAGACATGTGTTGGGGGCGGCCGGCGGCCTCCACCGGTGAGGGATCCAGATGGGTCGGTGGGGACCTTGGGATGAATTTTGTGTGTTTTAGATATGGCGCTAACTTCAACAACCAAAGCAGGATGGGAAGGAGTAACTGATAAGAGGATATACCCTTTCAACAAGGATCCCGTGGAGAAGCCCGACCAGGGAGGTGAGTTGGACGATGCTGCTGATGCGGCGTTCGACGACCTAGCCAAGGCCTTGGACGAGCTTGGGGCACTCATGGTGAGGCACCCCAACACGGCAGGCACCATAAAGACCAACGTCGTTGCGGCGGTGACTGCCATGGGTGTCCTGAGGCGCCTTAGGGAGCGGGTAAGAGGAAAAGAAGGACTGGCTTTAAGTAACAGCCAGGCAAAGGCCAAAAATGCAGGAAAAAGGAAGCGAGGGCGAGGGGGAGAAACCCCGAGCCCTCAGCTTACGCCAAGTAAGGCCGCGAAAAAAGCAAAAGGGGCTGGATCTCGGCTGAAACCAGAGAGTGTTCCAGTAGAGGTTTCAGCCGAGAAAACTGAATGGACGAAGGTCCAAAGAAAGGGGAAAAAGGAAAAAAAAGAGGCTAAGGGGAACAAGCCCCAAGAAGGTACGGAGAAAACCCCCAAGGTCGCGAAGGAGAGACGTCCCAGGGTCAGGCCTGAGGCGATATTGGTTGTGCCAGCCCAAGGCAAGAAGTATGCCGAGGTCCTGGCCCTGATGAAGAAGGTTGACGTTGCCGGGACCGGGGCTAGCGTGGGAGCTGTCAGGGAGACGAGGACAGGAGGTGTCCTCGTCGAACTGAAGAATACCGTGTCCGAGCACCGCGATGCGTTCGCCGAGGCAATTAAAAGTGCCGTGGCGGACGCGGGTGGTGTGAGGACACTAGCCCCGCGCTCGACCTGGGAGATCGGAGACGTCGTAACCGAGGAGGAAATTAAGGCAGCGGTAAAAGGACGTTTCGACGGGGCTGCTGCACCAGAGATGGTGGTGCGGCTCTCGTCGAGAACGGCCAGAGGCAACAGGGTTGCCTATGTTGAGGCTCCTGCGTCTGCGGCGGTGGTCCTCGACAAAATAGACCACCTGTGGCTTGGCTGGGTCAACTGCAGGATTCGGCCCAGGACTAGAGCTGAGCGCTGCTACAGGTGCCTTGGGTTCGGCCACATCTCTAACCAGTGTGGCGGGCCCGACAGAGCCGGGGCATGCTTCAGGTGTGGCAAAAAGGGTCACGTGGCAAGGAGCTGCTCGCAAAAAGAAGCGAGCTGCTACCTGTGCGAGAACGTGAACCCGAGGCCGGATACCAGACATGTCGCTGGGTCTACCAGGTGTGGAGCCCTACGGGCGGCTGTGGGAGTGGCGCAGAAGAAATGGCGCTGATCCTGCAGGTGAACCTTGATAGGACCGTGCTCGCGCATGATCTGCTGTGCCAGATTTCCCGTGCCCGGGGTGCGGACATGCTCTTTATAAACGAGCCATCCCGTACGCTACCGGGCCGGGGCTGGTACTGCGACAGGACAAAATGCGCAGCCATCCTGATTTGCAGCGACAAATTCTCCGTATCCGATACCGGAGGCGGAGACGGGTTCGTGTGGATCAGGTGTGGGAGTGCTTTCTATGTGAGTTGCTACGTATCCCCTAACATTTCGATTGGTGTCTTCAGAGATCGGCTTGCCGAACTCGAGGATGCTGTTCGAGTGTGCAGGGAGAGTGGTGATGTTGTCCTGGCCGGTGACTTCAACTCCAAGGCCATCGCTTGGGGGGAGCCGAGAACCGACCCCAGAGGACGGGCGGTGTTAGAGATGGCTGCAAGGCTGGATCTCATCGTCATGAACTTTGGTGGTTCAGCAACGTTCAGGCGTCTTGGTAACCGGGGAACGATCATCGATCTCACGCTGGTATCGTCAGAAATGGCGGCACGGGTCTCCGACTGGCAAGTCCTGGAGGACTACACGGCCAGTTATCACCAGTACGTCAACTTCGTGATACACGAGGTTCGTGGTGCAGCTTCGCGAGATGTAAGCCGAAGGCGCGTTAGCGGGTGGAACGTTGCAAAACTCAACCGAGATCTGCTACTGGAAGCCATGGTTGGCGCGCCGCCTCCAGCCGATTTAAACAAGATCAATAATCAAGCGGAGGCTGAGGCACTCGTGAGTGGCACTACGAGACGGGTCAAGGAATGGTGCGACGCGTGTATGCCCAAAAGGTCTGCCGGGAGGGCTCGACGTTCGTGCTACTGGTGGACCGAGGACATTGCTGACTTGCGCAGAGAGGCGCAGCATCTACGGCGTCTTGCACAGCGACACAGAACTCGCGAAGGCGCCGAGTCAGCTGCTGCTGCGTACAGGGAAGCAAAAAGAGCGCTGGTGAGGGCGATCAAGGTGAGCAAGAACCGATGCTGGCGCGAGCTCATCGCCGAGGTGGATAAGGACACGTGGGGCCTGGGCTACCGGATCGCGTTAAAAAGACTTCGCGGTTCGGACCTGGCGCCGCCGATGGAATCTTCCTTCTTGGAGAGAGTGGTCTCTTGCCTTTTTCCGGAGCATCCCGCTAGGAGGGGGGAGGACATAAGTGTAGGACAGGTACCTCTCTTCACTCTTGAGGAATTGAGGTCGGTGGCATCGGAGACGCCGGGGCGAAAGGCCCCTGGCCCGGACGGGGTGCCGTCCGAAGTCCTCAAGATAATAGCTGCGGAAAAGCCACACGTTTTGTTGGACATGTTCAATACGTGTCTGCGCGTTGGACTGTTCAGCAGGCGTTGGAAGATCCAAAGGCTCGTTCTTCTGGACAAGGGCAAACCACCTCCCCTGGTCCCGTCGTCATTCCGACCCTTAGGTATGTTAAACAATGCTGGAAAAATGCTAGAGAGGCTGATCAGAACTCGCCTGAGAGGAGAAGTCAGCCTCTCAGAAAATCAGTATGGGTTCCGTAAGGGGCGATCGACGGTTATGGCTGTGGCCGAGGTCCTCAGGTCGGTCGAGAAGGCATGGAAACCCTCTCATAAGACGAGGAGCGTCTGTGTCCTGGCGACTCTTGACGTGAAGAATGCCTTTAACTCGGCGAAATGGTCCGACATAATGAGGGCCCTGAAGCGCCAGAATGTACCGGACTACCTGAGAAAGATCCTGGACAGTTACCTCCAGGATCGAGTACTCCGGTACGACACGAAGGATGGACCAAAAGAGAGACGCCTGACGTCGGGAGTCGCTCAGGGATCTGCCCTTGGCCCCGATCTCTGGAACCTGGTCTACGACGAACTTTTGCGCCTTGAAATGCCTCCGGGGGTCAAGCTGACGGGCTTTGCTGACGACATAGCATTGCACGTCACAGCGAGATCGCGAGAGGAGGCCGAGCGCAAAATACGGTGGGCGGTCGCGATAGTGTCGGAGTGGCTCCGGGATCACGGTTTTGAGCTAGCTGTAGGAAAAACGGAGATGGTCGTCCTCACCAGGCAGAGGTGGTTCGGGGGTGACTTTCGCCTGAGCGTTGCGGGTGAGGTAATCTGCGCGAGCCCGGTGGTGCGCTACCTCGGAGTGTGGATCGATTCACGACTCATCTTCGGGGAGCACATCAGAAGAGCAGCCGATAAAGCCGCTGGGGTCTCTGGGGCGCTTTCGCGGTTAATGCCGAACGTTGGGGGCCCGCGGGAAGCCAAAAGACGGCTCCTTGCGTCGGTCTCCAACTCGATCCTACTGTACGGTGCGGAGGTGTGGGCGGACGCACTCGCGAGGAAGGATCTCCGAGAGCGCCTAACTTCGGTGCAGCGCATCGGATCCTCAAGAATCGCGTGTGCCTACCGCACGGTCTCCTCCGCTGCCGCTATGGTGATAGCACGAACGATACCCGTCGTGTTGCTTGCGCGGGAGCGGCGAAGGAAATTCCTGGGCTCCGGCGACGAAAGCGATAGTGACAGGCGGGAGGAAAGGTTGACGACGTGGCAACAGGAGTGGGATCGGGCTGTAGTGGGTAGATGGACGCACCGCCTGATTCCGGACCTGCGGCCATGGGTGGAGAGAGGGCATGGAGAGGTAAACTACCACCTCACCCAGTTCCTCTCCGGGCATGGTCAGTTCGATGCCTATCTCCACCGCATAGCGGTGAAGGCATCTCCTAGATGTTCTTACTGCCCTGCGTTGGATGATACCGTCGAACATACGTTTTTCGTGTGTGAGAGATGGCACCGTGAGCGCCAGCGGCTGGTGGACGGGATCGGCGTGGCACCCGCCCCCGAAAACATCATCTCCAAGATGCTCAGCAGCGAGGAGGGGTGGTCGGCGGTGGATGGCTTCGTTGGGTCTGTCCTCCGGCAGAAAAAAGAAGAGGAGAGGGCCGCCGTGCAGGAGGCGGGGGCCCCCTGAGTAGGTAAATGTGGACCCGAGCTGCGTATCTATACTGATCAGCTAGGGAAAGCCTTAAGTAAGCGCTAGAAAACGGGTGCCGGTCTTCAGGGACCCCGAGTCCTTTTCAGGACTCGAGAGGATTGGCACCTCTAGCAACTGGTGGCGGGCTTGCTCGCTAATGCTGCGAGACGTGATGGTCTCCTTGGTGGCTCCACCCTGAAGTAATGCTAACGCGGTTCCAGGGTGGATCAAAAGCCACGCGGCATGGGGGGGGTTTTAGTGGGTATGGGTGGTCTAATAAAAAAAATCCACCGAGTCCCACACTACCGCTGTCCCTGCGGTGTGCCTCAATGCATTTCCCCTCCCTCCACAAAAAAAAAAAAAAAAAAAAAAAAAAAAAAAAAAAAAAAAAAAACTACTACTACCCCCGGGTGGGGTTTTCGCTAGTTTCTCCATACCAGGCACTTCCCCGGGTGGCGGATAGGGGCATCCTCTTAAAATATGAGGTGACGATAGGCAGCTGGGGTGGCTCTCTGTGGTGGTGGTTGGGCGCGTGGATCGGAAGGCGTGTGGGGCGTTGGCGTGTGTATCTGCAGCGGTGTGGACGGGGGACTAGTGCCCCATGTCTCCATCGGAGTGGATGCATGGGTCGACTCTGCTTGTGCTCCCTGTTCTTCGCTTTTTGCTGCTGCCGTGGGTGGCACTCCATTGCTTGATCCGAACCAACAAAAACTAGCACCCGTCGTGTATAGAAGTAAGCGGTTGTTAAAACATCCTTCTCAGATGCATGCATCTCACACTCTCACTAAACAAACACAGGGACACTTACGGATTGTTCTGGGTTGCGTGTGGTGGGTCCTTTTCCGGGCTTGCGTTGGAGGCCAAAGCGCTACAGAGCTTTATCCACGTGTATGACTACTCGAGTGGTTTACATAAAAGTTGCTTATTTTCTTACTACAGACTCAGCTATCATGGCCTTAAAGCGATTCATGGCAAAAAGACACAAATCATTAATTATTTATTGCGATAGTGGTACGAATTTGAAAGGAATGAGCAAATAATTAAGACTCATTATACAAAAATTTAACGATAAAAAAATTAGCAATTTTGCAGCATAAAAAGAAATAGAATAGAGATTTAATCCTCCTAGAATTTCACATATGGGTAATGCATGAGAAAGTTCAATTCGATCGGCAAGAATTGCTCTAGTAACCGTATTGAAAGACCAAGTAATGTCGGATGAATGTTTGTTGACCGCGTCGACCGAATCTGGAAAAAGGATGTGATTGTCCGGGGCTGCTTGGTATGTTAATACGTCATGATAAGGAGTGAAAGGTATTCTCGCAGACGATTGTGCTGATAGACAAATGACGTTGATCTCCTTGACAACGAGAAGAACGTTGCACCTTTCTTTACAACACCGATGTAAGAATTCGGCACTTCTTTACGAGTCACAGTAGCGTCGAGACGTAAAAGTTGTCTCTAAAAATAAAGTGTTAGAAAAAAGTTGAACTATGTTTTTTTCTAAAAATCAACTCTTGAATGTTAATTCACAGTATTGCATCGATATTATACCTTCATAAATACGAGATAAGTCATAGAAGTTTTAAATTACCATTAAAATTAAATAATTTTAAGAGTCTATGTCTTATGTTTGTATTGGGTTATTATGAATTGCAGAAAGTAAATTTAAATATAAGGGAAGAAGCTTCAATGGTGTCAAGAATAGCTAGTGAAAAATATAAATAGAAGTATAATAGTTTTGAGTTATTTACATCTTTATGATAACATTCAAATATTGAATCGCTAAAAAAAAAGAAGGGTTTTTTCAAATGCTAACTGAAGATTAATGATTATAAGATTAAAAATTCTAACATAACTTACAATTCGATGAGAATAGATGTAGTAACAGTAAGATTTTAACAAATTTTTATTGGATAATAATTAGTGCAATAACAACAATTTATAAGGAATGTTTGTCTTTACTTGAGTTGATAAAATTTAGAATAATATAGAAGGACTTATTTTGACATACATTATTATAAAATTCCTACGTAAAAGTAAAAATGTACAATAAATTTTTTTAATTACAAAAAGATTTCTTTGAAATTACTGAAAAATATTTGAAAAATATTTCAACGATGCTGAAAAAACTAAAAATAAATTGAATCGTCATCTCAAGATTAATTAAAAGAATAGTTAAATTTCTTTTAACTGATTTTGAACATATTCATTAGGTTAAAGTAACACTTAGAAAACGTTTTCCATAACTCGATTCGTAATTATTGTAAAAATTCATTACAATTTTATTCAAGAAATTAGTGATATGAAAATATTTTCAATGAGCGATTATTCAATAAATTCAATGCACTAAAACTTTCTGAAAACTAAGAAAATTCAGTAATCTTCGAACCTTAAAATATAACTTAAGCTATGATATCTTCTACTTAGGTCTAATTTCTTTGGAAACACCTATATAACTCCTTGGAAAAAAAAATTGTAGGGAGCATTTAAAAATTAAAATTTAAGGTTTGAACACGAAGAAAATAACGAAATTTTTATGGTAAAGTAAAAAACATATAGCCATCTTCTAAAACACGTGATAGTGAAGTAAGTAGATATTGAAACTTATAGAAAGCTATAAAGGAAGTGCATTAAAGCTAGAAAATTTTGTATTCACGACGATATTTATGTATACATGACAAAGAAATTTTAACGTACCTCAGACCTTATAACTAAAGACGTTATACTTAATATAATGTTCCGTATGAATTATGTTCCATAACTAAAATATTTTTTTGAAACTAATATATTTTTTTAGCATTCTTTTATCATTATACTTTTTTTTTGCCTCGTAAGTAGCGTAAAAGAATAATAATATTTACCTTGTATTGCAGGAGAGGAGCATTGGAAAAAAATTATCGGGGAAGAAAACCCCCTACTAATGAATTATATAATGTTTGTTGATACACTGTGACGGTAAGATACCGTCAAGCCATCATCGATAGCCTAGGAAAGATAGAGAAAGAGGGAAAAGAGGAAAAGCGAAGAGGACAGTTAGAAAAAAAGGAAAAAGAATAAAACCGAAGAAGTCAGATAAGCTTGGGCTCTTGAGCGTGCGTAAAGCGTTTTTCGTGAACTTTGTTGTCATTTTCGGCAGCGAAGTGGTTTTGCCCAACTTGAGGCGCTTAGGTGGAGTTATGTGGCTGTGATCTTTGATGCCTTTGGCTGGAACGTCCAGGGTGACCAAAGTGTGTGCGGGAGGTGGCCGTGAAAGCGGGCAAACACGGGTCCTGCGAGAGGTGGAGGGCCCCCCCCCCCGCAAGGAGATCCTCGCGAGGTGACCAGCGACGACCTCGACCTCCAGACACTGTCAGTAGGGACTCCTACAGCTCGGACGGCCTCCAGCGAATACGCCATAGCTCCACCAGGACCAAAAGGGACGTCATCACTAGCAAACGTGAGTACTGGTCCTCAGGTGACCGTAAATTGTGACCGTAAAGGGCAGCGGCCCTCGAGTAGCCAGCGTAGGTCTGCCCGGTTTGCGATTTCGCACCACGAGCACGTTGAGTAATCGCGCTCAACGTGTGAAAATACACACACACACTAACATACCTACACCCGCGAGTACTTTTTGTATTTTATTTTATAGTCTTTTTATTGAATAAACTCCCTTTTTATAAAATATCACTCGCAAGTGTTTATATGTTGTGTGCCCCATTCCACCCTAGTGTCGTGTTAAAGTCGCCACAAGAAGCGACGAATACTTGGCCCCTGCAGTATCTCGATGGACGAGACCCGTGTATATACATACTACCGCCCCCCCCCTCTCGGCTTCGCCCGAAGCTTACTAAATGGAACACAGTAGTGTGTTGATATATAATGTGAAACGTTTTTAGTTAGAAATTTTACATCTATTTCTGACACTTCTCAGAACAGAAGTTTTCTTATTAAAAACATATTTTTTTGGAATCCACACAGTTTATTTAGTCAAATAATAAGCTGTAAGAATTAAAAAAAATATAATTAAGCTGTAGAGTACCGTGCGTTCCTTATGCCATAAAATAATCGTTGGCCATTAGGAGCCGTTGATTTGCAGTTTCTTCCGTATGATTTACGAAAAGGGCTTTTTCTTAAAGCTGTTAAGATTTAAGACTCCCAAAAAATATACACTTACAACAAATTTTTTTTCTCTCATCTCACAACTTCATTTCCAGAGCAATAAAATTCTGGAGCTTAATCTCTACATTTTTTATCGCCACAAAAATACAAATACATTTTCTACTTGTGTAAAAATCTGAATGATACATACTTACATTTGAAGTTTTCCTTCCAAATCACCTTGTTGCGACTTCTGACATGCTTAAGACTTTTGTGACCCCTAAAGGCTGTTTTCTGTTAACTTTATTAAATTCTGATATATTTGTTGGCAAGATAGTTCAGCCTCTGATTGCCCTAAAAAAGACCGGTGAGCTTCTGAAGTGTACTCTTTCTTAACTGAAGTTAACAGCAATTGTGACTGCCTGGATAACTCAGGGTAATCTTTTCTGGCCAGCTGTTGAAGCCCCAGACTGATCAAGCGAGAAATTACAAAGTTCGAAGCTTTGGAGCTATTTGTAGAGATCTTTCCCAACGTCTCCTGGTACAACGTCGAAGATTTTGGTGTTTAACGCACCTTTTTTTTGCAGACTTAGTTGTTTTAGTGATCTAAGATGGGGAGATTGGATCGTAATGCTTGCCCGTTGGAGACTGTCCCGTTGGTTCAAGTTTATTTGACCTTCATAGATGTTAGGTACACTTATCGCAAACCTTGGAGAGGATTGGTGATTCCTGGTTGAATACTTAGAGTCAAGAGAGTAAGTAATAATATAAGAGAGTAAGTAGTAATATAATGTAGGATTGTTGGTCACCGGAGTTCTCAGCCTTGCGAAGAACAACTCTGCTCATGACGACTGCCAGTGAATGACTGACTTGGTTTAATAGTCGCCGTCTTTAGTTAACATAGTCTTTTAGTCGACGAATCGCTTCTGAAAATGGTAGTAAGAATGTATTTGTTGGCAAGGTAGTTTAAACTTAGGTGGCCCTTAAAAGAACCGATGATATTCATGGACTGATGGTTAAGTAGGGAACGTAAATACTTGTAATGGCCCTAAAAAGGGCCAGTGGCGAAACTGTCAGCTATTCCTTATCATTATTCCTGATAATGAAGAGCTGGCTGCGGGTAGCTTGACTCTTACCCTTGCAGTATCTCCGTACGGAGACTGTGATGGAGGGAGGTACGCCGCTGACTAAAGTATGCCGTTAGGACGACCACTGAGAAGGAAGCCGTTGTCACTGCCCGTGCTCCTCAAGGCTATCTTTCCTGGCTTACATTTGTAGTCAAAAATTCTCTGACGGCATTAGGTGGGATGGTGAAATGGCCACATAACTCTTAAGTAATGGAGCAGGCTGTGCTCTGGCTACATGCGTCTCCTGGTATTCTGCTGGAGATGATATCGGTTAGGATTTTTTTTATTGGTGGCACTCGTCAATCCTGGAGGCTCAGGGTGGATGTAGATCTAATTCACTTGCCCATTGGGGGAGAGTGTCATCGGTAACCAGGATACCCAGCTGCACGTCTCTCATTTACATTCTCGATGCAGCTCGATGAACTACCGGTAGACGACTGCAAATATTATCGAGACGCTCCGGACTTTAATAACCACACTTATTTAATTCTGTTACAGATAGCTTCGATTTTATGTCGACACCACCTAGCGGATCCTACTGAACTAAAGTGAAAAGCTGTCGTGTTTTTGTAAAACTTTGAGCTTACTTACTGCTACTGTTATTAAATTTTTCAAGATAAAAACTTTACTAAAACCATATAGGAAGTTTTAAGAATCGGTATGCAAAATTTCAGCAAAATTGGTTCAGTAGTTTTTGCCGTTAGCGATTACTACGGTTTTAACGACTTTGCTTTGTGTATTAGTAAGATCACAGGAAGCGTTGCCACGGGTATCCGGGCAACACAGACACGGTCGTGGACTAATTCTCCGCCTCGCTTAATCCGCATCGTGCGCACCCCGTAACAACATAATTTATTTGCAATTTATTATTCTTATGAAAACTGAAATTTTTCTGAATATTACTTACTTGTTAGGCTTACTCTTTTTAAATAACATTATATTCTAAATTGATTAAAATTGTAGCATTTTCTTTTCGTTATTTTATGAAATTCTTTTATAAAGTAAACTTAGTTAATACATTTTAATTAAAAAATAAATCTCTTATATTTTTTTCAAATACTTTATGTACTGTACATTATTCCCTATGTCTTTTTAAAGAGATTTAATAAAGTTCTCAAAGTGTAGAGAAAACAGTAAAATTTTTAATAGTAACTATGTGAAATGTAAAAAAATAATATTAATTTTTTGAGTAATTTTTATTTTAATGAATGAAAAAAAAAACCATCATTCATTGCTATCTTGAAGAGCTTGCATTAGGAGTTAAAATCACAAAAAAAAAAGAAAATTGCTGGTTTTAAACATTAAAATAGTCCACACAGTTTCTGACAGTCTATACAATTATGGTTCGAAGTTTTATTTCTTTTTCCCCGTTTTGAAAAGATTTTAAAACCTATTTCAGAAGACATGAAAAATTATCTCATATAATACAAAGTTCTTAAGAAAAGTATCGATAACTTAGTTTAAAGTAATATTTACTAACTAAAATCAGTTTCATATAATTTTTTTTTTTATTAAACTAGATAAGATGATTCGAATTAATAAATCTCATTTGAGGTATTTTTAGCGCTTACGTTTTTACATAAATACTTGTTAACATGAAATTAAATTTTCTTATTTAAAATGCCAATTCTAAAATAAAGTTTATGTTAAATAATACAGGAGTTTGTCGATGACTGCGATCCAATCTTTGCCAAATTGATAATTACTGCAACCGATACAATGTGGATATAGTCATAAAAAAACTAATCACATAACTCTATGGTTTTTCATCCAAATTAACTATTTCATCATTTTTCTTGTGTTAACAATTCAGAATTGTTAACTTTCCTAGCTCCAAATAATCATGTTAGTTTTTTTGGCTATAGTTTTCATTTGTATGATGCTAGTTAACTTTATAGTTGGCACTATGGTCAAACTTTTTTTAAACTTTTTCTGTAACTAAATAGTGTAACATCGTGTCACAAGGACACAAAGAGAAAACATGAGCAGCTAAAAGGCGTGGTCACTGTATGTTGGTGTCCAACTTACGTATATTGTTTCTGTTTTCAAGCGGGCACACTTTGCACTCAGAAAATTGCTTTAGGCCCTGAAGCAGAATAGTAGTTTTTGTCGGATACGTGCCATTATCTCTGGGGCTATTTTGCAGCCTGTGGGACCTGCGAAGCAGGACCCGAGGAACGTAAGGTAGCTGCAGAGTGATGGCGCTTATGTGAAGAATCCTATTTTTCCTACCGAGGGTACACCCAACCCTCAAAAACGCTGGAGGTTAGAAAAGTACGTTTTTGAGGGTTGGGTGCGCCCTCAGTAGGAAAAATAGGATTCGCCATATAAGTGCCATCGCTCCGCGGCTACCTTACGTCCCTCAGGCCGCGAAATAGCCCCGGAGATGACGGCACGTATCCAACGAAAACTACTATTAGGTTTGGAAGGTGCGAAAACTATTTCTGTCTGGGGACCCAAAGTGATTAACTAAGCTTAAACGGTGCCCACGGGTGCAAAGTGGGAGTTGCATCATATGTCCATAGTAAGAATATAATCTTTTCCACCTCCAGCACTTTTGACGGTTGGGTGTGCCTTTAGTCAAAAAAACATTGTCCAGCATACAAGTTACATCCATCTAGGGCTGCTTTACGATCCCTCGAGCCTACTTTGCAGGACCTTCCGACCGCAAAATAGCCCCAGAGGCATTGGCACTTTCGTGCTGAAAACTACCATGTAAACACTATTCTTTTAATGTTTTGATTGAAATTTTTTTGGGTTTAAGTCCATATTTTTCTCATCTTTTTCTATGCTGACAAAGTACGATTCAGTGAATAATTGCAATGGAAACATTTAAAAAGAAACAAAATGCTTATTTACGTGAAGAACAATCTGCGTAAGAATCTTAACAGAACGTTATTTGAAAGTCAGAAAAGAAAGTTATTGAAAAGTTGTACAACATGTTACACAATTTTATTTAATCATCGTAGTTCTTCAACTAGAAAAACTTAAGTGACCGATATTTCAGCAAAAAATACAAAAACTTGTAAGCATTTAAATTTGAATGAAAACAATATTTTTCTGGGTCATATTTAAATCCGCAAGATAAACGAAAATTAATCGTATTTTACGGATCTTTTTTGTCTCAAGGGCTTTATTAAAGTTTTTCAAAAATAATTTTTTAATATCCAAAATGAGACAAGATTTGTTAGAAAACTTAAGACTTCTTTTGTCTTGTTACGAAATTTGTTCATTAAATAAGCTTATTTTGTTCTGATTTATGTAGTGGAGATGAGTGTTGGTTACCAAATTATAATACTAATGTATTATAAGTACACACATTACGTTTGAATTATAAAAATTAATTACAGTTAAAAAAGTTTTTGGAGATCAGTAGAAATAATAAACTAAATTGATAGGTGTAAGTATGAGTTCATACATACAAACTCTACAAATTTATTTCATTTATTAGAGTTATCTTTAATCTTGAAATATTACTGTTATCTAGTTGACTAAAAAATGAATTTGAAAACGATACTTACTTAACTTTGAAATATATTAGAATATTTTGTAGAAGTAACCTTATATTAAGCATTGATACCAAATTATTATGAAAAATAAATTTATTTATAGGAGAAAATCCAGGTAACGAAGGAGCTCGTAACACGGGAATGGAATCATGGTTTTGTGGATACGTCAGCCAAAGAGAATTCTAACACATGGAATGTATTCCAGGAGTTACTAAAGCAAGCCAATATTGAATATGATTTACGACCAGCATTAAACAAGAGGCGAAAGTCACTACCCCCACCGCAGTACAACTCGCGCTCCAGCATTGCCCAAGTCTCAATATCACCAGCTCAGCTTCAACATCTTGAACAGATACATGAAAATTCAGATCGAAGCTCAGAAAAGAGCCACAACTCTTGTAGCCTATCGTAAAAGACTTGCCTCAATCTTAGCTATTAAGCCCTGAGCTAAAACTTTACCCAAGTGAGGGATGCATCTAAAGTTCTTATAATTTTAAGATGTTATTTGCGTTCCATAACATTAAAAAAAACTGTTTGACGTTACGATAAGTCAATTTTTTTATGCTTCACTTACTTAAGTTTCTTGTAAAAAAAACAGTATTTAAGTTTTGCAAAGCATTAAAAATCATTTTCCAAATTAGGCTTTCATTACAGCTGTGTCAAATCTTTGGTCTGAGTATTCATCCTTCCATTTTTCTACCTACAAGTTTTTCTACCATTTATTGATTTATAATACAGCTGTCCGATAAGTGCATAATATGCAGCACCTTTAGTACAGCATCAAAAAGTGAAACTTGGGTGCCAAAATTTGCAGATGACAGACGACAGCTAAGAGGGAAAACTTGCAGGTCAGAATAGTTTCGAGGTTACTTAAGAAATATTTGTATACACACGTTAATGGTGTTATCTGCAAGCATAGTTGCAATAAATACTCACCATGAGTGCTCAGATCGTTTCACCTATCCCTTCCAACCTCCAATCCAAGCGAATATCTCGTTTTTGTGATCTTTCACGTAATATCTATGTATATTTAATGGCGATATACACTTTGATTGTGTTTTATTCTGGCACAAAGCATAAAATTAATAGCAACAAACTCTTAGTGATGTGTGAAGTATAGCAAAGCTATAACGCATAGTCAATATAAAATTGTTCACAAATGTCCATGGGCGAATGAGATTTGCAAGCAATTAAAACGAAATATGCATACTTTTTAAAAATTCATGTGGATTTTAAAAAATACTTCAATTATAATGTTGGTTGGAAATCAAACTACAATCAATATTTGATGGCATGGACGTAAAATTTTGAGTATAACATGAAAAACCTTTCATAATTAGATTCATCCATTTTAATTCAAAGTTAAAAATGAAGGAAATCAAACTTTAGGACTCAAATGGATAATGTATGTAGAATTATTTTATCTGTGTGTGTTTTTGTGAAATTTAGTTACACCTTTACAAGCACACGCAGTATTCTCCTAACAAAGCAAGTTTAAGCTCTGTTGAAATCTATACTTGGCACCTTTTCATTCAAATACAGAGTGTATAGCTTAGCGTGCTAGTCATTTAGACACGTACAAACATGTCTAGTATGTATATGCTTCTAATTCACCTTATTAAGGTAAATATCCCTATAATAACCACCAATTTCATCATACTCTCTAAATTGGAAATAGTGAATAATCACCATTTTAAAGTGAATATTCACTATTTTGAAAAGTTATAAGTATAAAACTTTGAAATAATGAATATTCACTTAATCAAATCGTAAAACCATATTAACTATTTCAACCAGTGAATATAACCTGGATGATATAATTAATATTCACTTATTTGAAAGTGAATTTATTTACTTTGAAACTAGTGAATAGTTTCACTACTTTAAATAGTAGAATGAATAATATTCCGAAACTTTCTGTTTTTCTCTCTCTCTTTAGCTTTATCTGCTCATGGAAAATAGTAATAAGTCAAGTCCACACGTTAAAGAACGATACTTTGTTTCATCCGCGCCGAGGGTTGGTTACACTGCCAGCTCAAACAGTCAAAGCTACTTACAAATAAATATACTGATCCACCTCTACAGAACAATACACACCACATATATACAAAATAAAACTATTATAATCTAAACATGCTTGTCCGAAACTTTACTCGGGATGACATTTTTTCACACACAACACACAACATCAGTAACTCTCTTGAATCCTCGATTTCATCCTAAAATCTAAAATGAATATCTTGTGTCACAACATACACTATACTATATGCAAACTTAACGTCGTATATTTATCAAAATAACGTCAAAATAGTTGTTAAAAGACACTTTCAGTTACATTCGACCTTGCTCATTCAGCGACCCACACACGACTGAGCTGTTTTGACTCGAAAAAAAGTGAAATAAGCGATTTTCACTTTATAAATAGTAAATTTATGTAAATGAAAAATCACTTTTTGAAATAGTGATAATATTTTTTAACTTAAAAATTAGTTAATATTCACTACTTTGAAAGTGACGATGTCGTTCACTTCCTATTTTCTTCCGAACAATAGTGAAATTTTCATTATTTCAAATTTAGAGAGTACTTGCTTTTTAAATAACTGTAACTCTTAACTCTTAACTGTAAGCTTTCATAGTAGAAATTTTAAATTTTGGTATTAGCTGGTGGACCATAAATTTACCATTAATATTCTAATTTTTAAATATGGTTCTTAATTGTTGAAATACTTTGTTCCGTAAAAAAGTTATAAGACGACATCTTCACTTTAAAAATAGTGAATATTCACTAACTGTTAAGTTAAAAAATATTTTCACTGTTTCAAACAGTGAAAATTCATTGAGATTCACTATTTACAAAGTGAAAATCGCTTATCTCACTTTTTTTCGAGTCAAAACAGCTCGGTCGTGGATCGGTATAGATATTTGTTTTAGATTTTAGGATAAAATCGAGGATTCAAGAGAGTTACTGATGTGTGTTGTGAGTGAAAAACGTCATCATGAGTAAAGTTTTGGACAAGCATGTTTTATAGGTTATCATAGTTTTGTTTTGTATAGATGTGGTGTGTGTTGTTCTGTAGTAGTGGATTAGTGTACCTACTTATATGTGACTAGCATTGAAAGATTGTGTGAATTTTGTTACAATTTAATATAAACAAAATGTTCTTCATTACTAACAAATGTGTGAAGTAATTTCAGAGCATGTACATCTCACAGACCGTCACATAATTCAAATAAGCTAGCATTTTTGTACTTTTTAAACCGTCAGATAAATGAAATTTGACGTCATTATTTTGTTTCGTGTAAGCTAAGGCTACTTTGCTCGACTTGTTGTAGGCATATGAGTTATGTACACAATAAAATTACTTCACACATTTTTTATAGCAAAAGAGATTTTTCACATCACGTTTTAATAAACCGTGCTTAACTGTTCGACAATTCTGTTAAATTTCATGAACACTTTTTCTAGATTTGGTAGGTTGGACATCGTCTGGTATCCAGGCCGCGTTGCTGGCTAGAGTTCTGGGTGTCTTCACTCTCATATCGAATACATCATTTATATACTTGCAAATTGTAAAAATGAATAATTAAGATGTTTTTTCTTTAACTAATCATACTCTAGTAGAATATCAAATGGCTCCTGAATAAGCCAGAAAATTTTGCTTTATTTTACCTATTAATTAAGAAAGCTCTCATCTCAATTCTTCAACGATCACAGTAGATACATAACTTGCGGTAAAAAATTTTAATTTTCGGGTGAACTTGGCTGTAGGACGAAAAAACCTTTTTATCAATGGTTTTTTTTAAATACCTCTACAATGTTTTATATTAATTATATTTTTTAAAATACTTATGAAAAATTTTGGAAAAAACCCACGTTTTTGTTAGGTCAGGGAGG
Source organism: Copidosoma floridanum (assembly GCF_036245765.1). NCBI lineage: Eukaryota > Metazoa > Arthropoda > Insecta > Hymenoptera > Encyrtidae > Copidosoma > Copidosoma floridanum. The sequence continues at coordinate 1,596,964 of NW_028321917.1, read as the reverse complement.
GATGAGGTCCAAGCACAAGTCATGAATGACTACGTAGTGAAGGAAGATGTGTTACAAAATCTAAGTGCATTGTCAATGTTTTAAGCCCCCCTCCTTACAACGCTTCAGATAACAATCAAAGACGATACAATCTTTTACTTTTGTTCACACTAATATTTTTTCCCACCTAATCACTCTGCTTGCTTCTCAATGCTCTCAATAAAGGCACTTAGAATGGATTTTATCAGTAGCCAACCTGTTGAACTTGTTTGTTACAGAAAATATTGGCCGGGTGCAAGTGATGGAAGGGGATAGATGAGTCAACGACAGCGTGCGTAGTGGCGAAAACAGGAAATCTGTGGTACCAAATTACTGTCGTTTTTACTTAATTAAGGATAGAATTACAGTATTTCGTCAAATTTACAGATATTATCGTTACCTATGCATAAATAGTATAAATACTATGAAATTGCAGTTACACAAATGTAAAAACATGAGCTATGTGGTGCCAAGAACATTTATAAAATGTTTGAATGTAACAATGTATAAATAAAGCCTCGTTAATGATTTGCTAGTATATATCAGTGCCCTCCGGTGAATTTAGAAATTCAAAGTGATCAGTGATCCGTTGGGGGCGAAATGTAAGAAAATAAATAAATACAAGTAAAGTGTATTTAAATTTTCTGCGTTGATTTATTGATGCGCAACGTTTCGCTGACAATATGCGTCAGCCTCATCAGGCTACAAAATTAAAATTAAAAACACACAATGAGTGATCTAGAAGGCTCAAACACAAAAATACAATAAATTTTTTGTACTGGTTGATAGTTGTATGTGCAGGTCCTTCCAGCGTTTTAAAGCATTGGAGGTATGAGCCCCAAATCTCCCCGTGATGTTTTGGTAGAAGTGTGGGATGGTGTCCGAGTCTTCCTCTGATCCAAGACTCATGTTAATGATTTGCTAGTATATATCAGTGCCCTCCGGTGAATTTAGAAATTCAAAGTGATCAGTGATCCGTTGGGGGCGAAATGTAAGAAAATAAATAAATACAAGTAAAGTGTATTTAAATTTTCTGCGTTGATTTATTGATGCGCAACGTTTCGCTGACAATATGCGTCAGCCTCATCAGGCTACAAAATTAAAATTAAAAACACACAATGAGTGATCTGGAAGGCTCAAACACAAAAATACAATAAATTTTTTGTACTGGTTGATAGTTGTATGTGCAGGTCCTTCCAGCGTTTTAAAGCATTGGAGGTATGAGCCCCCAATCTCCCCGTGACGTTTTGGTAGAAGTGTGGGATGGTGTCCGAGTCTTCCTCTGATCCAAGACTCATGTTAATGATTTGCTAGTATATATCAGTGCCCTCCAGTGAATTTAGAAATTCAAAAAGATCAGTGATCCGTTGGGGGCGAAATGTAAGAAAATAAATAAATACAAGTAAAGTGTATTTAAATTTTCTGCGTTGATTTATTGATGCACAACGTTCCGCTGACAATATGCGTCAGCCTCATCAGGCTACAAAATTAAAATTAAAAACACACAATGAGTGAGCTGGAAGGCTCAAACACAAAAATACAATAAATTTTTTGTACTGGTTGATAGTTGTATGTGCAGGTCCTTCCAGCGTTTTAAAGCATTGGAGGTATGAGCCCCAAATCTCCCCGTGATGTTTTGGTAGAAGTGTGGGATGGTGTCCGAGTCTTCCTCTGATCCAAGACTCATGTTAATGATTTGCTAGTATATATCAGTGCCCTCCGGTGAATTTGGAAATTCAAAGTGATCAGTGATCCGTTGGGGGCGAAATGTAAGAAAATAAATAAATACAAGTAAAGTGTATTTAAATTTTCTGCGTTGATTTATTGATGCGCAACGTTTCGCTGACAATATGCGTCAGCCTCATCAGGCTACAAAATTAAAATTAAAAACACACAATGAGTGATCTGGAAGGCTCAAACACAAAAATACAATAAATTTTTCGTACTGGTTGATAGTTGTATGTGCAGGTCCTTCCAGCGTTTTAAAGCATTGGAGGTATGAGCCCCAAATCTCCCCGTGATGTTTTGGTAGAAGTGTGGGATGGTGTCCGAGTCTTCCTCTGATCCAAGACTCATGTTAATGATTTGCTAGTATATATCAGTGCATTCCGGTGAATTTGGAAATTCAAAGTGATCAGTGATCCGTTGGGGGCGAAATGTAAGAAAATAAATAAATACAAGTAAAGTGTATTTAAATTTACTGCGTTGATTTATTGATGCGCAACGTTTCGCTGACAATATGCGTCAGCCTCATCAGGCTACAAAATTAAAATTAAAAACACACAATGAGTGATCTGGAAGGCTCAAACACAAAAATACAATAAATTTTTCGTACTGGTTGATAGTTGTATGTGCAGGTCCTTCCAGCGTTTTAAAGCATTGGAGGTATGAGCCCCAAATCTCCCCGTGACGTTTTGGTAGAAGTGTGGGATGGTGTCCGAGTCTTCCTCTGATCCAAGACTCATGTTAATGATTTGCTAGTATATATCAGTGCCCTCCAGTGAATTTAGAAATTCAAAAAGATCAGTGATCCGTTGGGGGCGAAATGTAAGAAAATAAATAAATACAAGTAAAGGTATTTAAATTTTCTGCGTTGATTTATTGATGCGCAACGTTTCGCTGACAATATGCGTCAGCCTCATCAGGCTACAAAATTAAAATCAAAAACACACAATGAGTGATCTGGAAGGCTCAAACACAAAAATACAATAAATTTTTTGTACTGGTTCATAGTTGCATGTGCAGGAACGCTAAAAAGTTCATGTTAAAAAAAAAAAAAAATAATAATTTATTTTATTTTTGTGTTTGAGCCTTTCAGATCACTCATTGTTTGTTTTTAATTTTAATTTTGTAGCCTGATGAGGCTGACGCATATTGTCAGCGAAACGTTGCGCATCAATAAATCAACGCAGAAAATTTAAATACACTTTACTTGTATTTATTTATTTTCTTACATTTCGCCCCCAACGGATCACTGATCACTTTGAATTTCCAAATTCACCGGAGGGCACTGATATATACTAGCAAATCATTAACATGAGTCTTGGATCAGAGGAAGACTCGGACACCATCCCACACTTCTACCAAAACATCACGGGGAGATTTGGGGCTCATACCTCCAATGCTTTAAAACGCTGGAAGGACCTGCACATACAACTATCAACCAGTACAAAAAATTTATTGTTTTTTTGTGTTTGAGCCTTCCAGATCACTCATTGTGTGTTTTTAATTTTAATTTTGTAGCCTGATGAGGCTGACGCATATTGTCAGCGAAACGTTGCGCATTAATAAATCAACGCAGAAAATTTAAATACACTTTACTTGTATTTATTTATTTTCTTACATTTCGCCCCCAACGGATCACTGATCACTTTGAATTTTTAAATTCACCGGAGGGCACTGATATATACTAGCAAATCATTAACATGAGTCTTGGATCAGAGGAAGACTCGGACACCATCCCACACTTCTACCAAAACATCACGGGGAGATTTGGGGCTCATACCTCCAATGCTTTAAAACGCTGGAAGGACCTGCACATACAACTATCAACCAGTACGAAAAATTTATTGTATTTTTGTGTTTGAGCCTTCCAGATCACTCATTGTGTGTTTTTAATTTTAATTTTGTAGCCTGATGAGGCTGACGCATATTGTCAGCGAAATGTTGCGCATCAATAAACGCATCAAAAAATCACTTTGAATTTCTAAAGCCTCGTTAGTTTTCGATCCAGAGCACACTCTCAGAAGCAGACGGCAAAAAGAAAGATAAATACGCGAAATGAGACACGATCATTGTGTTTTTTATTATTTAAACGTTTATGAAATATGGGTGTAAGAAAGTGCTGTGTTGTTCAGCGTAACAGTAGCGCAAAGACAGATGGAGTAAAATTACATAAATTTCGATGATTATCTAACTGTTAATTATTGTTATTTACGTAACAAGTGCGGAAAAGACGATTTCCCGCACGAGTCTTGATTGACTCGCACGAGTGCCCGGCCACGAGTACGAGTCCATAACACGACTGCGGAAAATCGTTCCGCACGAGTTGCGTACAAGTTTTTTTGCAATAAGTGTGCTGAAAATAGGTGTTTTCCGGACTGATATTAGTGTGGAAAATCGATTTTGCGCACTAATATCAGTGCGAAAAACACCTATTTTCCGCACACTATTGCGAAATAGTAGTTTTCCTACGAGTTTGAAAAGTCTTTGTTTGCGAACCGAGAGGTTTGCGGCCCGAGCCGAAGGCGAGGTTCGTAACGATGAGGTTCGTAAAAAAGACTTTTCGAACGAGTATCGGAAAACTGCTTCTTTGCTCGAGGAAGTACCAGCCTCCCAAAACCATCCGAGGGCGGAAAAAGTAATTTTCAAGTGCATTGCAACTTAGACTATTTTCAAAATAATCCGGATAAAACATACATGCAGGTTAACTTTGTAGGGAGCTGAAGTAACCGAGGTCTGCCTTATTATGGCGGCACTTGTCAAATTGCTAACTCTATCACTTAGCACTTAGAAATTCTGTAACATCGCACACATGACTACTTTCAACCAACTGTTTACCTTTTTTTAAGGCTTCAGAGTTAAAACAAATCGAGTGTGTGATGTTCCTAAGGCCTGTTTTTATGATGTACATTATCAGATGAATAAATATACCAATTTTTTGCTAATTAATTGATTATTACTAAAAGTATGAATCGGTATATGCTGTTGACGTACAATGTGGGTACCCGCGGTTGCACGATTTTGACACCAAGAGTGGTGCTGCATGACATGCGCCTGGCCAATTGCGTTGTATGTGTGGGTGCAATACAACTGCAGGAGTACGCACACGAAAAAATATATCTACTCGCATTATGAATTAAAGTTCCAAGTTTAATTAAATTGAAATCATAAATAAATGTGCCAGTGATTCTAGGGGTTCAGTTTCATTAGAAGAGAATGTGTTAAGGATATTTTTAAGATAAGTACGATGGATTCATAACTATATTCAAATAAAAAAATATACTGTTATTCAAAATACACGTTACACCAGAGTTGTGCACCACTTAAACAAAATAGTTTACTGAGGATTCCTGTAAATCTGTGTCAATGTGATTAAAATTTTTCAGATTTTCTTAACGTTGTGAATGTTGTAAGTCAGTGATTAAGAGATGAAAGCTTTTCAATTTTCGATTTACATTTTACAAGTTTTCTAGCACTATACAACAGATTATTTTAAATTTATAATTAGCTCTGTAAATTTAAAAATGTTTAATTATTTAAAAATCAATTACGTATTGTTTTTTATTTTTTATTCAGGTTGTAATGTACTCAACACAGCATTAATCGATTACACTTTGTCATGTTTACCCATAAGTATGGAAGACTTGAGAAAAAAAAATATATATATGTAGCTTAGCTCTAATTAGAATTACGTTCTTGAATTTAAACTCTTTCTGTAATAAGAACTCACCACACTATGAGTATAACAGTTTATAAATAGGAAATGAGGAAAAATTTTAAAGTGTGTACTTCCATAATAAAATTTTTAATAGTTTTAATTGTTATGTGGTTTAGTAGAAACAGTTGAGAATGTCAGACGCACTGATTTTGTCGAAAGCTATGTTCATTAAAAAAAAAAAAAAAAAATCAAGCGTGGGGAATCTCAGGTCCCCTGGCAGAAGCGAAGCTTCCTCATATACGTAGAAGTGGAACATTATCCAACAATAATTTTTTTTTTTTTATATTATAGTGTTTTACGTCCAGCTCTTATAAAGGGCACTACAGAGGGCACTTAGCACTTGGGATGATAAAGAAGGGAAGAGGGATGGGAGGCCTCCCATTACTGGGAGGAGGGTAGGGGGAAATTAGGCAATTATGCTGCTAGGAGGTCGCCTAAAACCCTCCTCGAAGAGCATTGCGTGGTGAAAATACACAGAGAAATAAAAAAAAAAAATTCTTAATAACGTTGTTTTTCTTGGCCAGGCCGGAAACTTATCAATCCACCCTTGTACTTACTCGAAAAAGTCGCACTGGCCGGGAATCAAACCACGGTCTCCCGCTTGCCAATCCACGACCTAGCCGACTGAGCCACCGTGCGCTTAACATTAATTTTACTAATAATTTGTGTACATAAATACACACATCCATATACATACCAAGGCATAGTTATGCACACATACACACACGCACACATACATGTATAAATACATGGGTCTTTTTACCAAAAACGGTATATTTTATGTACCAATCGATTATAACGTCGTGTAAAGAGATATCGTGTAGTTAAAGGATACATTTAGTGTAAGGATTAAAAAAGGGATAAATTAGCATTACGAGCTCAGGTCTTAATCTAGAATTTAAGTTTTGACGACATCTAGAGGCTAAATACAAATTTTTTTTTTCTACGACATAAAATTTTAAAGCTTTTAACAGAAGTCACATTTTCTCGTTCGTTAAAGAATTAAAAAAAAGTTTTATTTAAGATTTGGATGGTGTTAAAGGTGCGGGATCAAAATCTGACTAATTTGACATTTTAACAGAAAATGCTCTCACATATGCACGTGGTCAAATTTTGGCGTTTCAATTTAAACGTTTTTTTGCCTACAGAGGTTAAAAATAGTGCAGGAATTTTTTCCTGTGTTTCTTTCCTGATAAACCAGTTATAATAACAGTTAAAATTTGTGTATTCGATCTCCCTAAAATAAAAACTTGAAGTCCTTAACTCTAAAACATGTGATGCATCATTTTAAAGCATTCGACTATTAACTCAGAAGATGGTGAGTTAAAATATAGTTGTTATGTACATGATACAAGTGTAGTGGCAAGTTTAATTTTTATTTAATGCATCACAATATAGGTTTTTCTATTTTTTTAAATTTTATTGACAGCGCCATCATCTTGAAGTTTATTTTGTTCGTCACGGACAATACAAACATCTCACTAGAGCTGAGCTCTGTTTGCTGTCACGCGGTCAAGCAGACGCTATACGGCGAACGTACTATTATACAGGTACTACGGGTAAATTTACATGAGATTGTCTATGCATGCACGCATTTAACGACTTATCAGCATATTTTATTAAAGTAATTCTGCTACGGATTTCTCTCCGTGTAGGTATAGACTTGTTACCAGTATGAAAATAAGGGATCGTTCACAGTGAAGCAATAAAGACATTGCAAGATGCAACCAGCTACTCCTCAAAGTAAAATGCGACATGTAGCCGTGGCTTACCACGTCACTACGTTTGCACAACGTTGCTAGACGTATCCAGCAGTGTCTCTTCACGTAAGGCTATAGCTAGATACAGCCACTCATTGCTAGCTATCTTGGGTCGAATCTTTTTTTTCTTGTCAAGAGCTTGTTTAGATGCTTTCGGCCTGCGAACGCTGTACTGCCAGCATTCGTTCATCAGAAACGCAAATGAATAGCGTAACTTATACCAGCTGCAGTTTTTTATTTATTTATTTTTTTTTTTTTAATTATGCTGAACGCCAAATATATCCACGTTTTTAGCACTGTAGTCCTAATTATAATGTCAATATGAATGTAATATACATACAATCACTTTTTCTACATTAATATTCTTCTAAGTTATTTTGGCAAGTTGCAGACGCATGAAATTAATATAAGTCGGAAGGTGTACGCTAAATACTATCATTTGTTACAAGCTTTAAGAAGGGATAAGCATAAATTTTTTTTGTAATGTATACGAATGCGACTTGCATCCAGCACCTATGAAAGCTGAAGAAAAGCTAGGCGTCACGCTTAGGTAAATATTTTTCATTTAATGAACTAATGCGTATTTTTTTTATTGAGCAAGTCACTTTATTTTTATGATATACAAAAACGATTCTTCACACATAGTACTTTATTTGAAACAAAAATAATAAAATAAACGTTGACATTACTCTTACTACTACTCTACTGCCACTCCCTGGCCTCAATTCAAGCCTACTCCACCCATACAGGCCTCGTTCCGGCCTAGAACGAGGACACTATAAAATAAACTTTAAAATGCAAAACTTTCTCCTCACTTGAATTTAAATCTCAGTCTCTAGGGTAATAGTCGACTATGCTATCGACTGTGCTATCAGAAAGTTAGAATGTATGTGTTCAAACATGTCTAGAAGATGGAACCGCATTGTCTTATTGACATAGAATGTAAATGTCCTAAAAATAACTTGAAGTTGACTTTAAGATTATTTGACATTGTCTTAAAAATAACTTGAAGATGACTTCAAGAAAACTGAAAGGTGATCCCATAATAACTAAAAATAATTTGAAAATCACTTAAATATGCCTCTTATACTATTTATACCCATAAGATGATTTAAAAAAATTTGTTGTGTTATGATTATTAATTTATGGTAAGCCCAATAAGAGCCCCAACCAAACGTTCTTATCTGTGATGTACAACCATTGAATCTCACCCTTCCAAAACAAGCGTAACCAAATATTTTAGTTTGCCTATTGAGAACTAGATGACGTATTCGAGTAAGAAATATTAAATAGAATGATCAATCACTAAAAGCAATAGTTACATCCATTCCATGGACTCAGGCAAATCTAGAAGAAACTTTTTGTACAGTATAACGTTATGATGTGCACATTTGGCTTTGTACACTTTATTATGAGGGCAAACAGGGGCCAGTTTTGTTTATCAGTCGGAGGGTAGCCAAAATCTATAATATTGCAAACTTTGAATTTAAATATCTCCAACCATTGTTTTCTCAATGATCCAAACACATACACTTTCCTTGCGTTGTGTAAAAGTTCTTCAAAAATTTTTTCTATAGTATTGTACGGGGAATTTTCTGATTCCCACGATATACCGTGAAAACAGCGTTCAAACCATAAGTTTTCTCTTCTGTATTTGTCTGAGAGTCTTTGCCATGAAAATGTCTCTTTAAAGATAAATACTATAGGCTCACCATCATACTGGAGCGGTAATATAGCTAATTCTTTGATAACTATATCGTTGACAGGCTGTTTAAAGCCTTGCATATCAACTATGTAATCTATTTATTACTTATAACTTTATCACTATCTGATTTTCAGATAGCTTCCTCTCTAACGGATCACTATTTTTTATTACTTTTCTTGGATTTCTTTTTCTTCTGTTTAGTCCATTTGATATACCTGTCAATGAATTTTGCACACTCTTTGTGTTTTCTATCATATTCTTCCTTCTCTGCATCGGGACTTTGTCCTATGACGGTTGATAGATAAATAATGTTACCAGAGTTATGCATCAGTCTTTAAAGCTTCACACCCTATCCTACCATCATTATATGTAATCTGTTCATAACAATCGCTTATAACCTTCACATTGAGGAAACGATGATTTATTGATTAAAAACTTTTTCTTTTAATTCTTGAAACAAGATTTTCTCTTATCATCATCCTTGGTCAAAAGTTTTTGATCCATCACGTCGCTGGTAAATTCACTAATGGATGGTTGATGCAATGTGTCGATAAGTGTCTTTTAAAAAATAAATTTTCAAAATAATTCATACTTTTTATTTTCCTCCTTTGATTTTTTTTTACCCATTTCTCTGCGTGTCTCTTCTCAAATTTTTTCTACTCTTCTTGTTGTCGTTTATTATCTTCTTCTTTACTCTGCTGAACTTTCTCTATGATGGTCAAAAGACAAATGATGTTAGAAGACCCGTGCGCATGGCTTTTGTAGCTTTACATGAGTTTCTTAACATCTCCGTTTATTGGACTGTATTGAACAATATGATCATCTCGAATTAAGCGGTAGGCTGATATATTGGCGGGAAAATAAGCGTGAGATTCAAATTCCAAGCACACATTTACTGGAGCATTTTTCAATGACTCATTTTGCTTGAATCAATCAATCACAATCAAAGGGGGGGACATTCATAACATCATATATGTTTAGCAAGGGTGTGAAATCTTTACTATAATATAAATTCTAAAAATGAGCACACATGTCATACAATAAAGCATACTGATTGTTCATTATATCGAGATTAAGATCACTATAAGGATAATATTGTGAATTTAAATAGAGTCTCGCATTTCTTATGTTACAGTGATCGAACTTACTAGCACTAGCAGCTCTCTGATTCTCTTGATATGCTTCGATGTGGTAGGTAAAAGTGGATATTCATAAAGCTCCCAAGTACGGAAACTCATAGATATGAGTTTGTCTTTTTGCAAATAATGAAGCAGACGAATTTTATGTGAATCTAATATCACTACATAGGGCATAAGCCATTCGAGCTTTAATATTACTATTTTAATCCCTTCCCAAGTCAGTGGTTCATTAGTATTTGCAGCAGGGTTAGCATCTTGAACAATTGCATTCAAATTATTTCTCGATCTCGTAACTATGAGTTCATGTTTTACATTGACCATAATCTTTGAATAATCTTCAGCAAACCTAAAATCATGCTGAGGAGAATCAAGACTTCCAAGTGGCTATTCTCTGTTAGACTTAAAGCGTGAGTTCTCTTCTATCTGCATTCTGACCTATTACTTCTTGATCTGGACTGAGAGTTAACCAATTTTACATGAGGGCTGATAGACCCACATTCTCACATTCATCTATCTCAATAGCGTTTATCTTATACCTTATTTCTTTGAACAGGTGGACGATAGCGTTATTTACCAGCTCGGTATTCGCACTTGCTGTATTTCCATCTGTTTTATCTAATTTCCCATAAATGTAAAACGAGCTGTGAAATAGAAATAGATATAGGTCCTGATGTTGAATTGATATACAAATTTCATCGTTTACCGTAATCTGCGGATGTGTATGGTTGATGAGCATGAATCTTATAGTGCACTATGGACTTATCAAACTTGACAAGAGACTGAATGCTTAGAATTTCTTCCATGTTTTACACAAAAAAACAAGAATATGCAAGTTAGGTTCCACCACAATTTTTTATTTTTAATTCTAAAATTGTCAGAAACTAAATGTTTTGACGTGTTAGTTGTCTTTAACATTTTGTCAGTTTGACTGTGTATTGTCTACTGACTGCTAAAGGGCATATTGAACTACTTATATAGCCTTTAGTGTTGTTTAGGATCCCCATTATGATGAAGGTTCTATGTGTAACCTTACAGTTATGATTTCTCCACGAAAATTGATTAGATTACCGTCCTGATTGATATTGCGTAGCTGTATGTAGTCGATGATGCGTCCAACAATGAGCAAGTAAATAATTTGTGATAGTACTTCGATGATTTAATAACCTGATGGTACAGCTAAAAGAAATTCATGAATGGTATGAACTTTTTCTCCGTTTATATAAGCTCCAGCAGTGATATTACACTCAACTCTCAGTGCGTTAACTTTAAGAATAGCTACAGGTAAATCTGAGCTGTGGGTTGTGCTATCTTCAAGAACACGTTCAGTGAAACCTAAGAGACGGCGTATAAAATCTTTCGGTTTTAAATCAATTTTACGACTACAAGTAATGACACTACGAAGTGTATTACTGTTAGGTTTAATGTCAATAGTATCGTTAGATTGTAATACGTCTAATAAGAATGACTCAATATCTTGAATTTCGTAGTTGCCTGTTGGAAAAACAATCACTTGATTAGGTTTGTAAAATTTATTATAACTTTCATCGATATTTGGAATCGAATTAAATTTAGGAGTTCTACCAAGCCAAAAAAGTAGTTATAATTTGATGATAATTTGAGATGTGAAAAATATTGTACTTCCAATGCAGAATAAGTTCCAGATAAAGTTAGTGTCAATGTATCTTTTGTGACTGCTTAAAAGCGAATGAATGATTTTGTGCTATGGCATTATCTCATATAGTTTTTGAGAGAAATTTTAAGCATAAATGACCACAATTGTCAGAATTATAATCATGATATCTTACATAGTTATACTTAATCCTGGAAACTCCCAAGTATAGCATAAATTCGATGGATGCTTGTAGATCGCCAAAACTGTCAAAATAGGTAACATTATTACCGCGCTTTCGATACCCCACCCAGTGCGTTCCAGGACAATTTTAAGTATCAAGAATAACTACAGCAGTTTCACAATAACAAGGTTTATCGGCTGGTAAGTTGTTTTGCATAAGTACCCCCCAAAAATCAGAGATTTTAAACTTTTTAGCATATTTTAAAAAATCTACATTTATCAGAACTCTTTTGGGTAACTTTACTTCAAGCTAATTTTTTTTTCAAACCTCTTCTTGCGTATGGTTTTAAGTAGACACCTTATCCAGTTTTAAATGGTTAAGGTTTTGGATCTTTTCCAAGAGCCATTACCTTCACAGTTTTATTTTGTCTTTGGCTGTCTTGCAGTTGCTATTTAGCAGCCTTACTTACACCTATACTTTTTAATATTCCAGCTACACCATAAGCTAGTGCACTAGTTGAACTCAAGCTAGAAACTAAGTGTATTAGAGCAAGAGCACCACCAGTTAGAGCAAAGAGAGGTAAGATACGTGGTATTTTCACATTTTCTTTACCTACTGCTTTATTAATGCAGAACGTGCCCTCTTCAAAGCCAAAGCAATAGCCTTGTGTGCATCTTTGCTATTTATCTTTGATAATGCAGTTTTAATGACTGTACTTAAAACTGTGCATGGTTTCTTCTTACCTTTTACATCCATACCCAATGTACTTTTAAGCTTTATGGTACTCGCAATAGCTAGAGCAGCTGCTTTTTCCCCAATTCTCGAATTTCCAACCTTGACTCTTTGCAAAGCTTTTTTGGCTTAGACTCTATCTGCTAAGTTCCTAGCCACAATGTTTTCTCAATTCTGAGAGAAGGATATGTCGTGTTCCTTGGACGCTGCGTCTAGTCGATTTATTCCCTTATCACCTCCAGCCGGACATCTAACAAGTTTAGTGCCAGGACCTTAATACTAGTAGCCTGGTATGTGTAATTCCACAGGTAAAGTATTTATAACCCCTTTCAAGAGACGACGTCCCCTTTCACAATGAATGATCATCCCTATTTAGTGGTTGAATCACGACTGAGCACCTTCGTCTGAAAGCGTTTTATTTAGAGGGTATAAAAGCACTGTGCTTTTAATTATCATATTAGTTGTTATCCAGCCATCATACCATACAAACAAGCAGTTCAAAAAGCAAACTGTACAACTGCAAGTTCCAAACTTTGACGCTGTTGTGAAACAGGAAAAGCGTTCGAATCAACGTGGTGAATAACTCCCAGATAGGATTCGAGCGGTATTCTGTGGTCCATCTAACTGTGGTAAAACAAAAAGTCTACTACTATTAATCGTAGATCGCAATAGACTAAGGTTTGAAAACATCTATTTGTACACAAAGTCGCTTAATCAGCTAAAGTCCAAGTTTTTGAAAGAGCTGTTAGAGCCTATAAATGACGTAAAATTTTTTACATTCAGTGAACATTGAGCAGTAGTATCTCCAGATGATGTACTACCTAATTCTATCATGATTCGGTGGCCACTGTGTAGCACTGCGGTGGTTGATAGTGTGCGGTGGGCCGCATAGCATACGATGCGCCTGCTTGGTGGGACAAGAGAGACACTTGAGCTCGTTGCGAGGTTAGCACTGGAGCAACGCGGCACGGCCTCAGCAGACTCTCGCCTACCGAGTTACTGTGACGTAGTAAAGCTGAGATCCAGTGCCACACACATACACGAGTCAGCCCTTACACGGTCACCCTGATTCCCCGGTGCACTCGACGCTAGTAACATTGCCAGAGGCATCAATAAGCACTCCGCCATAGCCATATCCTGGTATGCGAAAATATCTAATGTTGGTGCTGTGTACAGTAGTGCATGAAAGTGGTAGTCTCAATTACCCTACCGTCGCTTTTGTGGTGTGCTTCCTGATAAAAAAAGGACTATTCATACAGCTAGCTATACGATACTGCCTGTTGCTGCATTCAGCGCTGCACAGTATATATAATAACACAATCCCCTCCCGAATAACGTCACGGTAAAAGTTCCGTAGTAAACGGAAGTAATAATAATACACGTTACCATTCTTTCCGTGTAAAGAGATTTAGTAGAGAGAAGCGGAACAACTACTTTCTCAGCACTCCAGCGGCCATTGTTCATACAAAACGCTGCTACTGTAGCACACGTATTTTCAAATATTATACATACACAAAATATAAACAGACCAAATATACGCACAGTACACATTTCAATCTTTTCCAGCTTGCATATTACCATTAATATGAACTTTTTTTAACGATTCTATTGATGCTTTAAAACTTTAATCATTTGTGTGTGTTAGTACATTTACACGTTAGCTATTACCACTACCGCAGCCATTACCACTATGCCAGTTAAAAAATAAAATTCTTTTTTCTCTTTTTCTCTGGTAACGGAGAAAAAAAAAAAATTGGCTGTGTCTCTTTCTCTTCTTCTTCTCTATCCAACAAACGTATACTCTTTCATACGTTTGTCTTTTTCTTTCTTTTTTTCTCACTATCCTCCAATTTTTCTTCTAATACTAGAACAATCTTTTGTTTCCTTTTTTTTTTCTCAATCGTTATTTAATTTTATTTCCTTTTTTTCTCTCTCTCTATTCTTTTAGTTTTTTTTTTTTCATTTCTCTATTTACATTTTTTTCGTCTATTTTGCCTCCAGAGTGTACTGGGTATATCACAATGGGATTCAATAATAGTGATTTGGACTTTTGTTTTAATACAAGTTTTAAGTTAGGAGATGAATTGGCATCATTAGACCCAATAACAGGTGGGCAAGTGATCAAACGGACAGTGGAGGCACTATCTAAAGAACACGTGAGGGAATATTTAAAAAACCTTAACCTAGTGTACCTGGGACCGTATACAGAAATTAGAGATAGACTCGTGAGATATTTTATTCGGCGTTATTATAACAATCCTAGAAGGTTAAAACTGCCTCGTCCACCCCTACCGCAAATACCCGGCAAAAATAGAAGGCGTACTATGTTCCAGCTAAATACGACTAGTAAACGGGAAGAGATAGAGAATTTGAATAGGGACAGAAATACCTGTGAAGATATAGTCTGGCAACAAGTTGAAAGAAGTTTACATAACCAGATGTCACTGTTAAGATTGTCTGACGAGCCCTTCAATAAACAAACGCCACAGGGTACAAACAATTTAAGTGGAATACGCAGCACAAACATACAAGATGTGCTCATTGACAACATGCAGTTTAGAAGAGCACACAGGAAACGGAGTCATCTGGGGTAGTTAGGTCAGTTGGTGGGGGAGAGGAAAAGAATGCCTAATGCCACAACAGGAGATTCTGGTATAGGGGAAAATAAATATTCAGGGGGACAAAGAGAGATATGCTCCAACAAGATTGACAAAACACCCCTAGAGGAGAGAACAGACAAAAACCAAGTCTTTTATTACCGTCAATAAATCTCGAAAAAACCAATGAATCCAGGCATTACAGAAATATTGCCTACGCTTTAGAAAGAATGTGACAACATCCTCCCGAACATGCATTAGACATCTCAAAAAGATACACTTCAGGTTACGAAAGAAGCCACCAGATGCATAGGTAATCGAATTTATATCAAGTGGATAACCTGAATAACCAATTAAACAGGCAACGGAGCAGTACAAACTTTAGGCGGTAGTAGAGACGATCTGGAGGAATTGTAGCAAAGCTGTGTGAGTGTACGCTAACGAACGAGTTAACATTAGAGGATGTAGTACGAGCTTTACTCGCGGTACTAGACGTGGAAATAAACCACTGGTTCCGATTTGGAAAATGGCGGATGCCTTTAGGTTGCAATTTGGGATTGGAGAATTGCAGGAGAGGCTTATGAGGGAAATCGATAGGCGCACGCAAGGGCCAAGCAAGAGGACGTGGCAGTCTACTTGTCCAAAATCCGAGCCCTTATGGACCAAGTGACTCCTCCGTTCACCATGGAACAGCAGGTCAATAGAACGTATCAAAACCTGCACCCTAATTATCGAGGCCAAATAAACTAAGCCCACATTAGAAACTTCACAGACTTTTTAGTTCTAGGAAAAAAAGTGAAAGATTATGATGGATTATCCTACACATACTTTGGGGGTGCACGTTAGGCAACTCGGTGGCAATTCGATTCCTAAGGAGAGCACATGATGCAGTCTCCATGATAAAGGCGTATAGTGATGTAAAATTACGTGGGTATTAATTTAGGAAAATGTATCAGCACAATGTTATAAAGGATGCATCCAATTGGCTTAGGAATATGGGGTGACGGAATGTTCCCCATATTGCGAAGCAGGCGTGTGGAGCAGCAGTTATCAACAAATGACGGCACAACGCCAGACGAGAAGGCTAAGTTAATCGGCAACAAATGAGTCCGTAGAAATTTACAGGTACTGACGGAGGACTGCAAATTTTATCATTGAACAGCAAACTAAGGCACTTTAAGTATAAATGAAACAAGGGTATCTACGTTGATCTCCAGTGGGGCAGTGCATTGTTATTTGGGTAACAATTTTTCAAAAAGAATGAAGAAATTTGATCCTTGCCAGTCCATAGTAACAGTAGCAAATGACATGCCCATTTCATTGCAAGGCACGATTAAAGTCGACCTTGAAATAGGTTGTATAAGGAACTCTATTGAGTTTGGACTGGCAGACGGCCTGAAGCAATCTTGAGCATTGACTTCTAACGCCAATTTAAAAGTCAGATTGATTATAGCACGGACTTATGGAGTCAAGATTGGATGATATGGAAAAAGTTCTATTCAATAGCGGAAAGTTTCACTTATTACTCAGCTGCAGCAGCCAAAGGATTACATTTCCTATCCCCTCAGAAATTAAATGAGTTGACCCAACTTCTGGATAAACTTATATCACCATGTCCTGAGAAGGTAGGGGTTGCTAAAGTTACTAAACGTCGAATAGATGTACAAGGTCAGGCAGTGATCAAACAGCGACAACGTTGATATACCCCTAAGGTGCTACAAATAACATATGGCGAAATCAAAAGGCTCAAACAGGAAAACACCGTTGAGAAGTCAGAAAGCACGTGGTGCAGCTTCCTATTACTAGCCCCAAAAGCTAATGGGAAATTTCAGTTTTGCATCAACTACAGGAAGCTACATAAAGACACCAAAAAGAATGCCTACCTCATGCGCCTGATAGGCGATATCCTCGACAAGCTTCGCAAGGCAAGAGTGATTTCAAAGATAGACCTTAGCGAAGCCTATCACCAGATGCTGTTGGAAAATGACAGCAAGGAGCTGACTGCCTTCGTGGTGCCAGGTCAAGGTATTTATTATACATAGAATATATTTAACACCTATATCTGTAAATTATCTTATTAGCAGAAGTAAAATAAAATCTTTATTAACTATTCTATAAATTTCTTTATAAACAAACTTAATATTTCAATATTCTAATTATTTAATTATAAGAAATTTAATTATATTTAATGATCATGCAATAATAATTATTATAGTAATTATAACTCTAGTTAAATATATATATATATATATATATATATATATATATAAACTGGTCGCAGTGGCACAACGGTAGAGTTGCAGTTCCGTCGATCTCCGAGGTTAAACTGCATTTGGCGCGGTTAGTACTTGGATGGGTGACCGTTTGGTGACCATTCAGGTCTCGCCATTGTGCCTGTGCTCTTAACTCTCGAGGGTCGATTAACTGTTTCTCTAATGCTTCCTCTACGTGATCGTAGGTGTGACTGAGTTGGTCCAGATGTTTATGTACATATATAAACACCTGGTCATAACTCAGGTGCACTAATGGCTAATTAACATTA
The DNA here is from genome assembly GCF_036245765.1 of Copidosoma floridanum. Classification (NCBI taxonomy): domain Eukaryota; kingdom Metazoa; phylum Arthropoda; class Insecta; order Hymenoptera; family Encyrtidae; genus Copidosoma; species Copidosoma floridanum. The sequence goes on along the minus strand of NW_028321917.1, from coordinate 1,579,238 downwards.
TGCTTGTGTAAAAGAATGCCATGTCTGAGCCTATGGGTGATAATAAATAAAAAAAATATACATATATATATACGTAGTGTTATAATTACTATAATAATTATTATTCTATGATCTTTAGACATAATTAAATTTCTTATAATTAAATAACTAGAATATTAAAATATTAAGTTTGTTCACAAAGAAATTTATAAAATAGTTAGTAAAGATTTTATTTTACTTCTGAAAATAAGATTATCCATGGATGTAGATGTTAAATATATTTCACTACTCTGTCATTAAAGAAAATCAATTTAATCAAATCATAGTTTTTGAATTTTCATAAAAAAAATTGAGATCTGGGAGAGTAAGAAAAAAATCAGTTAATCGTATTATCAACAATTTATAGAAATTAAGTAAAACTTATTCTTATAAATCTGTTTTTTTAAATGTTAAAAAATGTTATAGTTTTTAATAAAGAAATTAAAAATCAAATAGAATGAACTACATTTCAGTATACGTGAGAATCTGGGTAACCTCTATATCGTCGAGGTATTCCTCTCAATCCTAAAAATTTGCTGAGGAAAAAATGTTAAATTTACTTTTTAAAGTTTTTGAAAAATATAGTTTCCAACATTTATTTATTTATCAAAATTCTTAATATTATTAGATATCGATTGAAAAAAATCTTTCAAAAATAGCAGTTATAGCTCCTATGGATGAACCATAATAAAAATGAGCAACTACATAATAAGTAAGATGAAGAACAATGTCAATAGAAGAGCTGAAAAGTATAATTCCTGTTACCCTTTCAAAAGTCAATAGACAAATAGTTCCTAATAGTTATAAGTTTGTAATGTTAAGTTTTAGCTTTAATTCATTTAAAGATGACAGCCATCTAAAAATTTTAATTTCTGTAGAAATAGCTATAAGTACAGTGAGTAGCTGAAATAAAATAAGCTCTAGTATCTACATTCCTTCCAATAGTAAATATAGGATGTGCACAAGACCCAAGAGTAAGAGTACTCTACCTGGAGCCAGGCCTGAACCCTGGAAAGTGACTCTGCTCCCAGATCTGGACGTGGTAAGTGACAAGCAGTGGCTGAGGTGGGAACGACAGCAAAGCCGCCAACGACCGATCAACCCGTCATCCTTGGTTCTGGAGGTTATGGAAAACGACTGTAACCCCGGGGAGTATTTAGTGCAGCTTAGCCTTCCCGACCCAAGGTTCCTGCCCCCCCCCCTTAGCACCATCAGGGAGCAGCCAGCACCCGTATAACATCTGGTGGTAGGAGGGGTTGACCGACCATCGCCGGAATATGAAGGTATGGACGAGGAGCTAGTGTGACTGGCATGGGGGAGATGGTTCTGGCAGGGCTTGATCAAAAGGGCACGGTCGATAAAACACCAACCACCTACTGTCAAGACGCTCAAGTCATTCTTCTAGACCTCATGTCAATGACCATGACGTGGCCCGACAACGTTCCATGCCAACGGACAAACAGTTGAGTTGCAGAGACCTAGCAGTATCAGCGAGAAAGGACAAGAAAACATGAAGGCGACTACTGGGACACATAGCATCTGCTATGTCGAGAGTGACTGCGAGAGGAGATACCTAGAAGCAGCGGCGGCAGCGGCCATTGCTCGAGCGAGAGATTGTGAGTCAGTCTAGAGTAGAGCCTCGAGCTGCACGTTTAAGCGCGAGCAGCTAGAGCTTCGGTGACTTTACGGGTTTTCGTGGCAAGAGTTAAGAGAGAGAGTGAGAGAGCGAGAGTTGAGACAGTTTTCGAGAAGGTACGTAGAGTGTTGAGAGGAGAGAGAGGAGTGTGTGTGCGAATCTAGAAGCTGCTGTGTTCTCCCAGGACGACAAGGTCTCCTGGTCGAGGACTACAGCTGCTGAGGGAAGAAGAAGAGGGTAAGAGCGAGAGAAGAGAAAAGGTAAAGCCGTAGGACGAACGACCCGCTCGAGGATGCCGGACGACATTGCACCGGGTTGGACTCACGGACGTTTGACCAGGAGGTGAAGCTAGAGAGAGAGAGAGAGAGAGAGAGAGAGAGTGTCGTGCAGTGTAGACAGTGCGAGAGAGAGAGAGAGAAAAAAAAGGTAGTGTTTGGGTTGACGAGACGAGGTGTAATGAGGGACTGCGAGGTGCATGCTTGGAAGTGCCACCATTGTTCGCGCGGTTTGTCGTGCGTAAGGGTAGATAGTAGAGTTGAGAAAGAGAGAGAGAGGCATCGTCGAATAGAGAGAGAGAGAGAGAGAGAGATTATAGTAGTGTGTGAGGTTAGGGACGGAGTGTGAGTATGTGCATAGTAGTATGGGTGTAGGACGAGCAGGAGCCCCTCCTGGTCCAGGACGAGCTGGACGTTGCGGATGTCCGCTCGTGGCTTGCATGGTGCGAGGCAGAGTTGCTGCTGCGCAGTCCAGAAGACGAGGTGAAGCGTTGTGTAGTGTGTTGTGTACCGAGATACTGTGTATTAGTGTAAGTGATTAAATAAAGAAATAGTTGAAAGTATTTTTTGTGTGTTAAATCAATAGTTCTCCCTGTACAGCGGGAGAACTTCTGCGCTAATCCCCCTTTTTCAGGAGCAGAAACTCAAGAGGTGAGAGGGGCAACGGTGACAAACGTGATTGAGATTTACTAATGCTGCGTCAGCGCCTCTTTTCGTTTCAGGTCAAGAAGCAGTGTTTCATTTTTTTTTAAATATTACAAATTATAGAAATGAATTTTTCCTTCCCGTTTAATATTAAATCATTCTCTGAAGTATGAAATTTTGTTTACTTTTTTAATTCCCATGGAGAAACACCGTAATAATACGAGTAAATAAATAATTATTTTGGTTAAAATTTTTTTTTTTTTATCATTTCATCTATCATTTAGACACCTTAATCAACAGATAATAGATTCAACACAACGAACAGTAAAATACAATAGCTGCCACACGTAGCACCAGTAGCCCGATCTTACCTAATGCAGCGAGATCCGTTGGCAATTACAAGCCACGGGATAACAATCCTTTTTATTTAAAATTTACCATTCGTGCATTTATATGACGACATATTATGTGTAAAATAAATTCTGGTAACATTTTTTTAAATTTTGGATACCATAAAAGTAAAATAATCCATTCGATCTTATTGAGATTAAGGAAAAAAATTGAGATTTCCTATTGTAAGGTAGTAATTTTTTATTCAAATTGTTTTTTATAATTAATAATAGTTTAATATTCAAATTCACCCATGCTCAACTAATTTCTACTGATCTTGTAATTACTAATAAGAATATAGGTTTTGGTCACGTGATAATGTCTCTTATAATACATGATAGACAATAGAAAATCAAGTTATAGGTTGGATATGAAGGATGTGGCTTTGCCAAATTTTTTCTTACTTGTTCTTTTCAAGATACACTCGAAAAAGTAAATAATTAAGGTCATGTTTGTGCATAGTCTAATTCCTTTACATTTGTGCAAATCGATCACGTAGTTTCCTTTCAGGACACCCGTAAAAGTTGTTATTTTTAGCCAATTTGGCTTTCCTTTCGAGATACAGCGTTTTTTCTTGTATTCAAAAGTTAGGTCATTGTATTATACATATTTGTTAAATAGTTAATGCACGTTTTTACCTACATAAACATATAAAAGGATAAATAGGAAATACTTTATCACAAAATTACTAAAATAATGCAGCTGCAAGTAGATTATGTATATTGGGATGATCAGCTGAAAATCCTAGCCATGACAATGAGATAATATCGATTATTGATGAGTTGCATGAAGCTGGGTATATATACGAAAGCTGGTGAGCATTCATGTTAGTAGCATAATAAAGGTGATAGCTGAGGTCCTCCTAGCCCTCCCATTGTTGGCTATAAATTCACTACAAATGCACAATATGCTATTGAACGTAAAAGACTGTGCACTGTTGCAGCAGCTATCAACCAAAATGATGCGGTGGATCTCAACACTTCAGAAAAAATTAAAAATGATTATGGATAAGCAAGGTAAAAAACTAAGCTATGACAGTGAAGTATATGTTAAAAAAATTTCAAACTTGGAGCGGGAAGTAAACACAACAAAAGAGGTATTGTCTCAGATCTCTAGTATTACTCTAAAAAATAACTAAACCAGTTATACAAAATCAATGATCCAAAGATTTGAGTCTCATTCGCTATCAGCTTATCAGTCGTCAATCAGAATAGATCGTAAAAAGGAAGTAGTTGTGGAAAAGCTCCACAAACCAGCTCGTCGTAACTATCCACATCGAAAATATGATATTCGAGATTTGGATGAGACATGGCAGGCTGACCTTGAAGAAATGATACCCTATGCTCGTGAAATTTAAGGTTATAGATACATGCTAACTGTGATAGATGTATCTTCGAAGTATGCATGGGCTGTACCTGCATGAGAAAAACTGGAGAAGATGAATAAAATATGGAAAAAGTTTAGTCTTCGTGGAAATCACAAATGGCTTGATATTTTACCAGATCTAATCGCAGCATACAACGGTCGCAAGCATCGAACAATCGGCATGAAATCTGCGGGTGTCACTGCCGCCAATGAAGCTCAAGTTTTGCAAAAACTCATGGTTAATGATGAAATGATAAAAAAGCCAAAATTCAGAGTTAATGATGACGTGCGTGTGAGTAAAGCTAAAAATGCCTTCAAAAAGACTACACGCCAAACTGGTCAACTGAAATATCCACAGTTCACAAAGAATTGAAAACCAATTTAGTTACTTATTCAAATAAAACTTCCAATGACAGTTGGTAAATAATTAAAAACAACGTTCAATGGTGGTACTTTCATATTTTGAATTTATTAAGAAACAAAACGACGTTTCGGCCGTTTGGACAACGTCCCAGCCTTTATCAGGTACAAAAATCTCTGACTCTTACGAAAGGGATGTAACGTTACGATTCTACATCCCTTTCGTAAGAGTCAGAGATTTTTGTACCTGATGAGAGCCGGAACGTTGTCCAAATGGCCGAAACGTCGTTTTGTTTTTTAATAAATTCAAAATATAACAGTATCACCATTGGACGTTGTTTTTAATTAGTTACTTATTATTTAAAAGATTATAAGGATCAGCCAGTCTCTGGTGGCTTTTTCGAACAAGAGCTTCTAAAATCTAAATATCCAGATATATATCTGGTAGAAAAAGTGTGTCTCATTATAGGATTTGATAAATCTCATAACAGTTCGATCGACAAGTCAAGTATTTAAGAAAAAAAAAGAAAGTGGAGGGGGTCCCGTTGAGCGCCCTATCCTGTGATAAACAACCTTTTATGCATTTTAACCTGCGTTAAACTTTCTCTTTTATTTATTCACAAATTTAAAAACTCGAACTTATTATTACCATGAGATACAGTAAATAAAGCATATTTTTGAACTTTTTTTCTTAACTCATTGTATAAATCATCATTGGCTTCTATTGCTTTTAAAACATGATCTGGAGTAAAGACTTGAAATTCATTATTAATGGTGAGGATTACTCTGCATCCAAAGCAAGTATTAACCTTTTTAAGCTCGGTTACAATGTTTTTCGCTCCTTTTCCAGCTGCGACACGATTTAAAAGAACAAGGTCCATTTCACTGAAACAGGAATAAAGAAATATTAGTAAGAGAGTAAAAACATTAAAATTTACCTTAAAAAATTCGTATTTTCTTGCTTGGCGGTGTATATTCCCAGGCAGTGAGTAAGCTCTCTAGCTCGCCAAGCAACAGAATGAGCTTTACTGGAGGATGCAGCTCTATTTGTGGGTCTTCTCCCTCCTTTTCTCTTCCTCCTTCTCCTCCCTTCGTTTCTTCTCTCACCTCATTATCTAGATGGACAAGCGTTTTTAAAAGTTATAGATCTCCATCATCTAAGGATGTAGCCCCATAGTAGTGTACCCGTGCTGTCTGGGAGCAACTGTCGTTTATCATCTTGTGGGTTAAGTTCTATTTTTTGCTGTTGTTCTGTATGGACGATGTGTAGCCTAGATCAAATATTATTTTGCTGACACATGACTGTTGACTTATTGATGAAACAGTTGCAGTAGTCCTCGAAGCCGATGTGTCTTCACTACTGCTGTTTTGTCGCCCTCAGAAATCTAAATAAGCTTCTCGTTTTCCACGCGAAGGCAATACATCTTACTTCGTAGTCCCATAAATTCTGTCATAATGTTGCCACACACCTGCCCCTCATTCTGTGCAGTTCAACCATTATTCTTTTATTGCCTAATTGACCTTTTTTTTAACGTATCATGAACATTATATTTAATACATATTTTATAACATTACATTGTACACATATTCTTAGATTTGTACTTTTTAAAAGTGTGGGGTACAGCTAGTGTTGGAGGAGGACGTCGCTTCCTAGGATTCTCCCTCACCTTTACATTAACCTCCACATCAACCTCATTCTCCTTCTCTTCGTTCTCTTCTTTCTCCACATCAACCCTCTCATCCTCCTCATCCTCCTTTTTCTAATCCTCCGCCTTCTGATAAAAAAGACGACGTCTTACTTCATTTAAAGAAAAAGAATAAGGATATAATGAACAGGAGGCGAAAATAAAAGTGATAATACTATTGGTGATAGTGGTGGTTGAGACAGTCCCCTTAGGAAGAGGAGCCGAAAAACTCTACCCCTCCAAAGGAGAATTTTCCTCATCCAGTCCTCCTCAACGGGGAAAAAAAGTTAACTACCCACAAAAAAGATGTCTACGTCATTATCATCATGAAGGAAATTTTATTTACCCTCTTCAACGAGGGAAAGAAGTTGACTACTTATGAAAACGATTTCCACATCATTATAATCATCAGAGAAGTTTTCTTTACCCTCCGTAACTCTAAAATCTAAATTAAGTTTTCATTAAAATTAAATTACTTAAATATTGGAACAAACGGGTACACATACAAGATTCTTAACAGCAAGCGTGAAGAGTTAAAACTCACAAGATCGACTTGCTACTGACCGAGCAAAGTGAGAGTTGATGCTCTTAGCCGATTCCGCAGGCCTTTTATACAAGTTCGAGAGGTGGTGAGAAATAGTTAAGAGTGGGAAGAAGTTTATTGGTGGGGAGACTATTAAGTGGGAATACAAGTAGGCATTAAGATTGGTGGGGATAAGGAGTAGGGCTAAGGAGTGGAAATAGATATGAGAAATGGGGGGGTAAAGTTTAAGGATGAAGAGTGGGAGTGGAGTTAAAATCTAAAGGGTGGGAGTAAAATGTGGTGATGAAGATTGGGGGTGTTAGGAGTGAGAATAAAGATTAGGGGTAAGAAGTGGGAGCAGGTATGAGAAATGGGGGTAGAGAGAAAGGATAAAGAGTGGGAGTGGAATTAAAATGTAAATGTAAAGAGTGGGGTAATTGTTATTGACTAATAGTAGGGGTAAAAATTAAACATAAAGAGTAGGGGTTAACAAAATTATGATGGAGAGTAGGGGTTAAATGTGATGTATATAAAAAACTTTTCAGAGCTAGAGAGCTTAGTTGACAATAACCTAGTCAAGACATCAGACCTCTTCGATGATGGACTACATTGTTAATGTTCAGGGCTTCAGAAGATCCTCTAACATTTTTATTCCAAAAAGACTTGTGACTTCACTTTTGAAGAAAAATGCTCAACGAACAGCTTTCCATTTTACTGCTCTATCTAAATGGACTTAGCTCTTACATGAGGAACGCATGATTAATGTTTGGCTTAAGAGAAATTACTATGGGATACCCTGAAATTCTGGAAGTAAATCTTTATCTAGAGTTATTTTTGTCGTTTAATATTATTTAAAATTTACCAAAATTATCTATGTCAAGAGTTTAGAGAAAAAGAGTTGGCTTACAGAAATACTATCAGAATAGTAAGTATTACATATAAGTAAAAATTTTTCCAATCAATTCAAGGATTTCCTTATTTTTTCAGTTACGTTTGCAATGCTAAGGACTTGGGTTGTCCCACCATCAGTAAAAGAAATAAGGAGTAGAAAGAATGCTTTGCTCATCAGTTATGCACAACCCCTGTTTGTGCTGTTAAAAATGCCTCTGCTCTAAGAGAATTGCTACTTACCTAAAGATATACAGCGTATAATGTACTTTACTGTGATGATAATTTGTAAAATAAATATGATAAAATTTTATAATGAAATAAAAAAAAAAGAAAATTTAAGGAGGTGAAAAAATATAGTTGTTCTCCACTAGTGGGGGCGGCGTAGAACCTCTACTACTTTCTTTTAATAATAAAAAATATTGCAGATTTATTATCAGACTGGAACAAGAATTCTATAAAACTTCTAATAACGTAAATAAAAAGTTGAAGTATAAAGATTTGAGTGAACCTATTCACAAATTTTGATATATAATTATAACACTTACACAGGTATCTAGACTGTCTGAGCGCTTAGCAAGGTAGTAACTGTCTAACTGGTTACCACAATATATTATGTTTAATTCTGATGATTAACCAAGATGCATTTTTTCAACTAAGCAAGAGTAAAATTGTATTCACTTCAATAAACTACACATCAAAAGAAATCTATTGAAAGTTTAAAAGCTGCTTGAGTCACCTTAAGATATCCAAAGATATAAAAAATGAGTTGGTAAGGTTTTAATTTAAGACATTGTATTTATCAATCTTTAAAACACAATAGAAAAATAGACACAAAACTTGATTTTAATTAATATTTTTTAAATCATTAAAAAAATTTTCCAACTTTCTCCTTATCATCGTGGAGCTTATTATTTGTTTTTTTTTCATAACTACATTTGCACGAGTTTTTTTCCTCTGACATGGATCATTGATTGGTTTAATTAATTTAATTGTCCTTTTTCTCATCTCTACTTTAGCTTCTTCTGAGTTTTTCGTTTAAAAATATAAAACTTGAGTATTAAAAATAAATATAGTTAAATGGATACAGTTAAACTTACATTATTATTAATCCGTTGTAATGGATTTTGTTGCTGTCCTGACTGTTGTTGGACTTCATCTGATTTTTGCTGCTGGATTTAAGTTTAATGATGAGCTAACTGCTGATCAGATTTTTGCTACTGTTGTGGTACATGCATAGTCTGCAGCTGCTGATTTTGAGCATGCAAAGGTCGAATCTGACGTGAAGGTTTCTGTGGTGGTGCATGTACAGGCTTAAGCTGATGAGGTTTTTATTGTTGAAGTGGATCTAGCTGGTGTTGTTATTATTGTTATTGTTGTTGTTGTTGTTTTTGTTGTTGTTGTTGTTGTTGTTGTTGTTGTTGAAGAGGCTTAAGCTAATGTGTAGACTGCTGTGCTATATGCCTAGACTACTGTTGTTGTTGAGAATACATAGGCTGCAGCTGCTGCTGAGGAAGTGATATAAAAATCATTATTGAATGAGTGAAATTAGGAAAAACAATTAAATTACTTGCTTCAAACGTGAATCTTGGTAAAGATAAATTGATGTCTTTTTTTTACGTACATATTCTAGGATCTTTTCTGTAAGAATCCACAGTCACCATTTCATGCTAAAATTACGAGGAATACAATTTAAATCTGGAAAATATCATCATTCAATAAAAAATGAGCCTTTATTACTGTTTGCTGGGTAAGTAATTTTCCTTCTCGTTCTAAAGTTGCAAAAGGATATTCACATACAACTGGAAGCTAAAAAATGTATGTTTAATCTTAATTCGTTCATTTCATTAAAAGAATAAAACGTAAAGTTTAATAAGACTGTTTGACTTATTCATTAAAGGAACAGCAGCTTCTGCGATGGTTAGATCACTTTCCCTAATGGATTTAGCTTTTCAAGCTCACAATTTGACTTATGGAAGTCTAATAAATTACACATGCCATTGGTATCGCTCATTAATGAAGAACCTATCAGCTGAGAGTCTTCTTGAGCAGGGTGACCAGGGGGTCTTCAATAGACGTTGCCACTGGCACCACATAAAATCGCCACAAATCGCCAGTAGATGACACTAAAATCGCGTTATAAACTTTTTTATGGTTAAAATTTTTAAGCTTTTTTTTTATGGGGATAAATTTATTGGAGCATGCATTATTAGTATTTAAAGGGCATTTGATTCTTAGAATCACATCAACCAAGACTACCAATATTCAATTCTTTACTTTAGTTTTTGTAGCATGAAGCACTGAGAGCACCCTCTGAATAACTGCATTACTTGATGGTAAGGTAGATAGTTGGATCATTTACTGAGCTAAGTCTCGAAAAATATATTTTCCTTTAGCATTTTGAAATGTATACAAAGCTGGCTAAAATAGTGCACTGTTGTTAACAGTTTTTCCATCAAAAACAGTTGTCTAATCAATTCTTAGTAGTTTAATATAGTGATTTTCTTAAACACCCAGACTAGATTGACTAAGAAGCTTATTTACTAAAGGTAAATCCTCAAATTTAGGCCTTATTTGACTCAAACATATTTTAGGTGATAAAATTTGAAGATTTTTGAACATTGAATTTTTTACGAATTTATGAAATTTTTTTTCATTTTCATTTGCATCAGATTCTGCTATTGTATTAAGAGTCTACCAAGGTAATTTATAATCCGCCTTTCGTAAGGTACTTTTTTAAAACCATCCGTTAATCTCGCAGCATAAACATTTTACTGCTGCTGGAAACTCTTTAGCAGCTGTAGACGCAGCATTATTTAAGGCATGGCACACACAGCGAGCTAATTGTAAAGTAGAGTTGTACTTATCTTTTAGTAGAGTAAAAAGTGAATGATTATTTCCTCATAAATTACTGCCACCATCAGTCCCTATAGCCACAAAATGAGTTAACTCTAAGCCTATTTGAGGGCAATAATCGTCGACAACTTTAAAAAGCATATCAGCTATAGCTCAATCGATTTAAAATAATCCTAAATAATCAGTTATAAACGAATTATTTGAAATGCTGAAATATTTTATACATATGCATAAATATTTACAAACTGAGACGTCAGTTGACTCATCAAAAATGAGGGAGAATTCTTTCTTTCTTATATAATTGACCAACTCGTTTACCATACCTGGAGCAATAACATTTGTTATGAGATTACCACACTTTGTGCGATGCATTTGAAAGCTCGTCATACCAGGAATAGAGCTCTTCATAACAGCAACGAGATGATCCATGGATCGTATGCTTGAATGACAAGCAATAAATGTAGCCAGTTTCAAATCTCTAATTTGACTTTACCTCTTTGACACTCCATGATCAAACATACTGGTAATACTTTTTTTAGTCTTTGTATTAACTCTCTCCATTGCCTTCACGTGAGTCTCGGTGCTGCCGTGAGTTTTCAAATCCGTACAGTACGCATAAAGGGTCTTAGAATACGCAGAGCAAAAAGCTTGTTTATCTTCTTTCGTTTCTGGGATAACGTTTCTGCGCAACCATCCTATAAATAGTATAAAAACTTATAACAAAATACAGATATACACAAACACATACGTAGATACATGTATACAATCATAAGCTAGTAGGTAAAACTATTACATTCAGGAATGAAATTAATGTGATCTTTACTTCGAATAAAGTAACAAAACTGTTGACAGTAACTGCAAAAATACTAATCAACAGCAAAACTTACTTACCTTCTGCCCAAGACTCTTTTTCCCTCTCAGGTTTGAAGAGAAAAATCCTGACTTCCTTTTTGAGATCCGATTTTTTTCCTGACTTACTCAGACTCATTTAAAAACGAAAAAGTTAAAACAATACGTTGGTCAACAATAGAAACAAAAGACAAAGTACGTTAAAACAATTTTCGCACGAGACGTGGACTAATATAGCACAGTTTCGTTGTTATGTTTAATTTTGTTTACGTTTTGTATTTATAAATCAAGACACAACTACCAACTTCATATACACATAGTAGCTTGATTTGAGAATCGTTTAATTTAAATGCTAGTGTTTATTTATAAAACTACAATAAAAGTTTTTTTACTTCAGTTTAATTCAATCATTAATGCTCATTACTTGTAACACACTATTAACCTGTAATGAATTAAAGACGTATATTTCGTTTATACTTTTAAAACTTTATTGAACTACAATTACTTTAAAAGTAAAGAGAACTATACGTTTAAGGAGGTTGAATCGTTTTTTTCAGGAAAGGTGAGTGGGTGTGCGGGGGGGCTTTCATAAGACATCGTGTTAAAGAGACTTGTACTAACCGTAAATGAAAATATCCACCTACTTGCACTACGGCTAATTCAAGTGTGTTTAACTCGTCAGTGCTGAAAATTTAAACCGTTAAATTTTATGAACAAATTACGGTACATACTTTAAAGCAGCTGTTTTTCGATAATTCGAGTAAAAAAAGCTTGAAAACATGTTGTTTGCATGATAAAAAATAACCCAAAAAAAAAAAAGATACTCAACCTTTGTCAACAAAAGATTGTTATGAATTTTCAGAGAACAACTTTTTTTTGCACAGCATTATGGTTTGAAGTCTTAAGAAAGGCTGGGCCAAGTATCAGATGATGATTTCCAGTTTAACAAATTCTAGAAGTAATTTTGTAAAGACGTCTCGCTTCGTATGAAAAGATCAGCTTACAGCAGACGATGCTCGGTTCTTCTCCATACACTTAGCACAAGACCTGCTCGCGACTTCGTTTACGTTTGCTCAGATATTTCTTCCAAATGCCTGACAAGGTGCAAATTTTTTAATACAAGAGTCTTCCTTGGAAGTTAAGGTATCCATTTCAACTTTTTTCTTATCATCCACCAATCTCTAGCCTCAAAATGTGTGAAACAAAAGCTGAACAATCGCTCTTGCCCGTAAGAGCAATGTTAAATCATGCAATTCCGGGAATTTTTTTCTTGGAAATTCGGCTGATAAGAAATATTTAAAAAATCTATATGTATTACCAGCATGTTAAAGTACAATATTAATTTTTTTCAGCAAGTAAATATTTCTCCTCGAAAACGACCAAACCTCCTTAACAAGGAATCTAATTTATCAATTTCAAATTTCCCTCTCTTTTTGAGCGCCATGGTCGACCTAATCGAGTACCGTGCACAAATTATTAGTAATAACTATATTTTGCATGCACATATAATATATTTATAGATTTTATATATAAATATATATATAGATAGCTTCCTACATAATATGTGTCGTGCGACGACGCTGTCTGCTGTATGCCCAGGAAAGACAAGCATTTAAAAATTATTCGGTGTTAAGAGCGTGCAAATAAAAAAAATATTTAAGTAAGTATAGCAAAACAGTTGATGTTAATAAAAAAATAAAATAGCCATAAAATCGCCAGTGGAATATTAAAAATAGCCAAAAAATCGCCTCCCATTACATCTGAAAATAAAATCGCAAGCAGAAGTGTAAAATCGCCAAATTAGTCCCTATAGTCCCCGCCAACTGTTTGACCCCCCCCCCCTACTGAAGTCTCTCTCTCTCTCTCTCTCTCTTTTGTGATGTGTCGTGCCTTGCTCGCCTTGCAGTCAGCAGCAAGACACAAATATAAATAAATAAATATAGGAAATATAAATATAGGATAACATAAATATCAATTTGTCAATAGAATTTTAAAATAATATCAAAGAAGGTCTTCCACCACACGAATTGAAATTAAAAACAAACGCTATAGTAATGTTGATAAGTAATTTAAGTATATTAAGCGGTCTCTGCAATGGCACAAGATTAAAAAAAACGAAATTATTTGAGTATAATATAGAAGCAGAGATAATAACGGGAGAAAAAACGGAAGCAAAGTCTATATTCCTAGAATAACACTAAATACTGGCACCTCATCATAATTACGTTTTGTCTTATATAGAAGACAGCTTCCCTTTGTATTAGCATTTTCTATGACTATTAACAAATTACAAGGACAGAGTTTTGATTCCTTAGAATTGTATATTGAAAACCTTTATTCTCCTACGGACAATTGTACGTTGCTTCATCAAGATGTAAGAATCCCAAAAGAATTTTTATTCAAATTGAATCCAAGACTAAATCAAAATTTTAAAATATTGTTTGGAAAGAAATTTTCCAGTGATTCAAAAACATGCAACTTCAATGATCGTTAAATTTAAACAGACGTATGTTAATTTATAAGAACCATGAAAAAAAAATTTGTAAAAAATGGGGAAAGGGTTTTAAAAGAACAGATGGGTTAAAACGAGACATGAAACGTCACAACATTACATTAATAGAATGAATTATTGTTTCAAAAGCTTGATTGTGTTTGTCTATTTAATTACACCTTCTCCTGAATTATGTCTTTTTGTAAAAAAAGTTCAAGGTCAATCAAGAATTTTATATGTGGAAAGTACACATGGACCAGAAAGAGATTCCAAATGTAGAAGTTCAATCAAGTTGAGCAAATTATGGTCCTTCAGAGACATGTAGTGAGTAAGGGGGAGATAATAGACACAGGGGACCTATGATAAGAGACTTGAAAAACCCTAAAAACAAGGTATGACTTGGGTACTAAATGACATAAATTTTTTAACATTTCAGATTGTAAAATATTCTATAAATAGGTATTTTTTGGGAGGGAGGTGGTGGGCAAGTGAGAGGGAGCTGTAGACTAGCAGGGGGGAGGTTACTCAAATATGATTCGATCAAAAATGACGTGAGAATAAGCAAATAACTATGTGAATTGAGGCACAGCTGTGGCGGAGCTGAGAGGAGCAGGGGGAAGTGGGGGGACTGAGACTCACTTTTGTCAATACAACTATATAATACAGGGATGTATATATATATATATATATATATATATATTTATGGGGCTCCGCCCCCTTGCATGCTCTGCGTGCCAACCTCCTCCCCCTGGTTGTGTTCTCACTTAAAACTCTAATTTTTTCAATAATCTTTGCATTTTTATTTTATAAGACCTTGAAAAGTGATAAAATTAATTGTTAGTAGGAAAATAAATATGTTAAAGTATAGTTGACAGAATTGAAAAGACTACGGCATTTTACGAAAATACTCAAGAATACATGTTCTACGCTGGGGAGTGATTACTGGGCTGCTTTTTGGGAAACATCAAGGACAAGATGCTAATTTCCAATGAAAGTGGTAAAGTTAATGTAGAGAGAGAGATGAGCCCTTGACTTTTTCTGACTGGTTTTATTGTTTCTTTTAGTGGCCCTCTTTTTTAAATGAGCTGTCTATCCTGTATGTGTCAATAGATATTTCTAAAACCTCGCTCTAAACTCTTGTAACTATATTCACCCTTACATGTTCCGTGGACCAACCCCCATAATTGCAATTATAGATTTACAAAATATGGAAAAAAACACGATTCACATTAGTCGTTACTTAAAATTGATATGTGTAATAAATATATATCGATCATTGTTTGGGATTGAAAACCCAATGATTGTGGACTGTATAATTTGATTTACCGGTTGCGAGGGTAAAGAGTGGGAGCCAATTGCTTGGGTTTATTGACAGATTAACACTCACACCTTTTTATATATAACAAAATAATAAAGTATATTTACAGCAGAAATTACAACACTTGATGAGAAAAAATTGAAAAACTGTGGTAAATAACAAAATTATGTTTTATGTGCACTAGTTTAAGGATATTGAACGAAGTTGAAGAACAGTTATTTTACTGATATAATTAAACTGAAAATGATATTGCTTAAGTCACGTGAGTAAATTACACAAGACATTCTCTCTTTCCATTTAAAATTATTTACTCGAGAAACTGTCTACTTTGCTGGTGTACACAGTGACCACTCTGTGATTCACTGGACGAGAGATCGGTGCGGAATGACTGAATGCTCACAGGCGAGCAGTCATGAGCAGCCAAAGTAACATAAACGTAGAGCGCTATGATTGGTGGTCACGCAGGACCATCGTACGCACGCTATTGGTTACAAAGTACTAAAGTTAATTGCTAGCATGCGAATATATAAATTCTACATAGTTAGTGTTTGTAATACTAATTTGATGTTGAACAATCATAATTAATTACATACATTTTTAACAATTATTTCTTATTTTCCCTGACTAATGCTTAATTTTTATGTATGTAAAACGACAGCGTATTGAAAGATTTCAAATATCGTCACACCTGAGAGAACAATTATCTTCTCATGGGCAGTTATACCTTGCATTGTCTAGATGTAGAAACCCAAAAAAAATTTTTATCCAAATTGAATCAGAAAACAAATTTGAAATTAAAAATATTGTTGGGAATTGTATGAAATTTCAGACTAACAAAAAAACTATTTCATAGTTAATTACTATTTTTTTACTTTCTAGCTAATTTTTTTTTTTTTTTACCAAAAAAAGAAATTTCAGTACCTTCTAGTACCCAGATTTATGAAATCATGAAAAATCCGTTTGATGTGGTATGTTTTTAGATATACCATCATGGATACAACATTTTATCAGTGTGACAAATGTAACTCAAAATTTTTAAATCAAGAAAGTCTATCTTCGCACGAAAAAAAATCACAAAAAAAAAATTTCTTGTATGTGATTTATGTAGCATTGTAATATTAGAGAAGAAAAACAATTGGTGTTACATTAAGGAATGCCAAAACATTGAGAATCCAAATTGAATCAGAAAACAAATTTGAAATTGAGAATATTGTTCGAAATAAAATTTTGGAGTAACAAAATAACTATTGCAAAGTTCATTACGATTTTTATACTTTCTTGCAAATTTTTTTTTAATCAAAAAAGCAAATTTCAGTACCTTCAAGTACATAAATTTATAAAATCATAAACTATCTATTTAATGTAATATGTTTTTAGATACACCATCATGGATGCAAAATTTTATCAGTGTGACAAATGTAACTCAAAATTTTCAAATCAAGAGTGTTTATCATCGCACCAAAAAATTCACAAAAAAAAATATTTTGTAGGTGATTTATGTAGCATTATAATATAAGAGAAGAAAAACTATTTGCGTCACACTTTGGAATGCCAAAACATTGAAAACAATTTTATGTGTATTAAATACGGGAAATGTTTCGAAAGAAATTGTCACTTACAGAGATATTTAAAAAGTCATGAAAAAAATGTTTGTCAAAACTGTGGGAAAGGTTATATAAGAGCAGAGTACCTAAAAAGGAATTTTAGAGTATTTAATCAAAATAAACATCGTAAGTAAGTTAACTGTAACAATATTCTGCGAAATTTTTTTTTACGAAAAAATTCGCAAAAAAAAGTTTTTTGTTTGTGATCTGTGTAGCATTTTATAATATTAGGAAAGACTACTTGCGTTACACAAAGGAATGCCAAAATATTGAAAAAAATTTGAAGTGTATTAAATGCGAAAAAAGTTTCAAAAGAAATTGCCACTTACAGAGACATTTGAAAAGATATAAAAAAAACTTTAAAAAAAATATTTGTCAAATTGTGGGAAAGGTTATGTAAGAGCAGAGCACCTAAAAAGATTTTTAGAGTATATAATCAAAATAAAAATCGTAAGTAAGATAATGGTAACGAAATTTTTTGTTATGGTCAAATAAAATTATATGTGAAAATAAGACCATTTGTAACATTTAATATATAAGGCTTTACAAATTTATTCACATTCTATATGAGGAAGCTGGGGGGGAGCTAGCAAAAGAGTAGGATTACTCGAAAAATTCAAGAAAATGAAAGAATAACTACCTTATTTGGGGGGGAGCTAGGGGGAGCGAGGGAGGGAGCAAAACCTTGCTCTAATTCTTACGATTATATAATATAGGAAGATATATCGACACATCTTGTTCGCTTTCTTTTACAATCTATCTCGTTTATTGACCAACGAGTGCCCTTTGTCGAACATACCCGTGGGGCTAAGGTCACGGTGCTCGAGCGGCCGATCGTGTTGGCCCCTATCATTTGCCCATCTTACTGTGCAGTATGTATTATGTTGCATTAATTTCTGAACGTCTGTGTTATTTCGTTATATTTGGTTTATGATCTGTAACTACTGTAAATTTGCGCCCAAATGAGTACGGCCGAAACTGTTCTTTTGTGAACACTATAATTAACAGTTCCTTATCATACGCCAGGTAGCATAATTCGATTTCTCAGAGGCATCGTAAAATATATTTACACGGTCCATCTTTCCCCAGTTTGCCTTGGCTTAGTATTGGCCCTATTGTGTGGTCCGACGCGTCCGTTGTAACTATAAAGGGCTTGTTCATATTAGATGCAACGAGCATCCACTCACTATATAACGCTTCGACAAGTGTTTTAAAGGCTTACTCTTGCTGTTCTTTCCATTTTAACTATGTTTTTTTTTTTTATGAGCTTAGAGAACGGCTGAGCAATTTTTGCATAATTCTGGACGAATCGTCTGTAGTAGCTGACAAACCCAAAAAATTGTTTAATTTTTTCAGCATTCGTAGGTCTCAAGTATTTTCTTGCTGTCTCGATCTTTTTTGGGTTCGTTTATATTTGCCTATCTCTGACAATATGCCCTAACACTTTCACTCTGCATTTTAGAAATTGGCACTTTTTAGGTTCGATGTTCAAGTTAACCTCTACCAAGAGATTTAAAAGTCCAATAAAGCATCTCCCGTGTTCCCGAAGGTTCTCAGCAAACACTATTATATTATCTAAGTACACATCTATTTCGTGTACTTGTAGACCTTCCAAAGCGAGTGTTACCACTGTTAGAAATGTGTTGGGTGAGTCCATAGATCCCATTGGCAATCTCCTATACTGATAATACCCGTTCAGCCCAGAGAACGCCATTTTATGTGCGTTCTCTTCATGAATTTTGATTTGAAAAAAAGCCTTGTTTTAGATCGATTACTGTTACATATCAAGTAGACGTTAAATGCTAAAGTATGTCGCTTTGGAATGGTAAGAGATGGCAGCTTCCCACTATTATTTTGTTGAGCAGTCTAAAAACGGTTATTACGCACCAGCGCTTCTCTCCGTCTGGCCTCGCATGCTTGGGTATAATCCACATGTTCGAATTGAATTGCAATTCCAATCGTTTAACTATACCTTGTTCTAGCAATATTTGTATTTCTTTCTTCATTTGTTCTCCTACTGCCGGCAGGTACATATAGCGCTTAGCCGTCACAATATTGTCTGTTGTAGTCTTCATGCGATGTTTTAATATAGTAGTGGCTCTTAGTGGCTCTCTATCGAGACCAAATACGAAGGGATTATGTTCTACAATTTTTTGGACATGTAATTTTTTTTCTTCGTCACAGCTAAATACGTCAATAAGTTGCATTATTTTTTAACTCTTGCAATTTTTTTTTATTTAAGGCACCGTAAAAATCATCGGCACTCATTAAATCAAGATTATTCTTGCTTGTTTCATGTATATATTTTTTTATTTTATAAAAATTTTGTTTTCCTACCTTAGTGTCGAACAGCCTTATCATTGCTTTATTCAAGCCCTAACGAGCCTCTTGCATAACATTCTGATAAATCAATCTCAGGTATAAATGTTTAAACCGTTTCATCTCTTGCATTCATGCACTCTGCATGAGCCTTTCCCTTATTCTGTATGGTTATAAAATTTCCGAATAATACGACTTCTTCATTTATTTTCTGCAAAGGGACCCTTCCAATATTAACAGTTTCGCTCGTTTTCTTTACACGAGCATATACTACTTGCATTTTTCTGGCAGGAATTTCAAGAATCTCTGGCTTTAACTTTATTTTCATACCTTCTACTTACAAAATATTTTCCTAGGCACATATACAGCCAATATACATTTTAAAAATATCCCAACCAATTATACCTTCCACATTTTTCTGGAAGTCGCGTGTAAAAAAATATTTATGGTTCTACAAGAGGGTTCGTATCTCTTATATCCTCATTCATCCTCTTTCGTTCGAGGGCTTTTTTGAAGCGAATTATTTTTGATCGTTATTCTATGAACGTACGCTCTCATAGTCAGTGGTTCTCTTATCTGAATATTGACATCACACGACTCACTAACAAGTTCTCTTACGAACTGTGTTAAGCTAAGAGTACTGATATTGAGCTCCTCTGTCTCTACCTGTCATGTGTATGCACCTTTGTGCGTTTTATTGTCTACACGTATGCCTGCTGCCCCTCTACAACTGAGCGCGTTTATCACCTTATTACCTATTACTGAACATGCTTGACGTTTGGGAAACGCATCGAGCATCATTGGAGTTTACATTGCTCACGAAGGGTTGACGTATCCTTGTGTCTTGTGACTCCTTTCTAAAATGCGTGACCTCGCTTCTTCAATGTCGGCCCTGGTTATTATTCGTTTTGAGCGCAATTCTGAAATCGCGCCCCCACTAGGCACTTTGAGAACGATTGGTCGTGATTAGAAAAGGATAGTACTATGAATTGATTTCCATATGCTTGTAGAGAAGCAACATTTAAGGGTTGACCACCTGGTGAATGGAGCTGAAAGCTCGATTTCACAATAATTACCTTTTCTAATGACGACCAACCATTCTCAAAGTGCCCAGTGCACACGGAAGATTGTTGTTACCAGAATAAGCTGTATCACAAGTGATAAGCATAGAAAAATAACGTACAGGTCTTGAGATTTCTGCAACCAGTCTCACATTTTTACATACTTGTCTGCATCACCAAAAAACCTGTGACTAGTCGGTTTTATAACTATACTAGTACAAGTTTTTCAATAGCTTTGGTACAGGATTTTTCCGTACCATGGATAATCTATTAAATTTGTATACTGCGCATGGCTTTCTACTGTACGGCGCATAGTACGTGCACTTTTACATATATATATATATATATATATATATATATATATATATATATGCATACATGTATGGGATTGACAATCCATACAAATACACATAAGCGAGTTAATACACATATATTATATGCATGCATATACATCCCAACATGTTGATAAATATTAATTACAAGTATACTTATATATATTCAGCTCCCAGCCACATGATGGTTCTGTCGGTAGCGTGTCTGTCTACAGATCTTGATAGCCAGAGTTCAAATCCCACTCTGGACAAAAATTATTTATTAATAAATGAGGTTTTTTTCTGGGTGAAATTTGAGCTTCATTAAACCTACTCATTTTCCTACCGTTTCACATAATGTAAATTAACTAACGTATGGCTAAATACACTATACAGTAATATAATAGCCATGTCTGAGCCCCTTATATATAAGAGGCGATGACGAAAAAAAAAAAAAAGTATACAGTTACGTATATATATATATATATATATATATATATATATATATATATATATATATATATATATATATATATATATAGGCATACTGACATTATGAATGCTCCCACTGGCCGACTAACTTTCTGTACTGGTACAGAAAAAACCCGTACCACGTTTCGGATTTTGACGTACTAAGCATAAGGTTTAGCTATACTCAATAAGATACTTTAAAGTATACTACCGTACCAAATACACCTGTACCAGTACACATTTTTCTTGTACAGAGTATCAAAAATACTTGTACTAACATATAGAACCTGTTTTTCTGGTAACAACAATCTTCCGTGCAGGCACGATTTCGGAATTGTGCTCAAAGCGAATAACCCGTTAGATATTGATCCTGCCCCCTATAACAATCACCCCTATTTGTACTATTATTTCTGTTTCTATTATCAAAACTTTGATTCACTCAGTTTGGCCTGTTATAATTACCTGCATAACCATTATGTGGCCACTGGTTGATGTAAGGATGGTTATTATTGTTGTTTTTATAGTTATTATTATTATGGTTATTATTATGATCATAGTTATTATTACTAGGGCACCTGTTACTACCATGCTCGTATTTTTTTGCTGTTGGAAATAATTAATATTACTATAGAAGTTGAGACCATTTTGCCACGTAACATGAGTTATTATACGCAGTTCCGTTCTTGTACCCCCTACGGCAGATCCTTTGCACGGTTCATCGAGTGGTTTATTGGGATTTACTATTTGTCCAGTTAGTGCATCTTCATACAGCTTTTTGCATTCCATAGTAGTGTGTTTGTAGTGTCATTTACAAAATAAACACTATATATCATCTTCATTGAATCCACTCACTTCGTACTCTGTGTCTGTGCTTTTCATTGATACATCATAAGTTGCTGATGTACCTATTTTTAAATACCGCTTATCTCTGTGGTAACTTTCCTGTGTTGCACAGGAATCGTACGATCCTTGCCCCGTGTTAAGCAAGCCTATCACATTGTCTACGCTTGTGGTGGCTTATATAGCTTTCTCTATCGTTTCCGGCTTAAGTCCAGCTATATTCCAACTCCATGGTGCCCTAAGGCCGTACACAATTTGTTTAGCAGCTTTCCTATCTAAATTTTTCTTCAGTATTGTCTTCTCTATTTCCCCCAGGTGTGGATTTGAATTATGGGTCATCATGATTTTATTATATAATCTTTGCGCCCAGCTACACCATTGTGTAACCGATTCACTTGGATACTGCGTTAACATTTTCAATTCTGCTAACAGCGTCTGCGCGCCCCCCATGCTTCCAAATCGTCGGGAGAGAGCGAGTAAAAATTTATCGACCGTATTAAACAGTGAAAGCCGTGATCGAAACTGATCTACAGCTATACCCTTTCACTTATTTCATAATGTCCCTATAAAATATTTTTTAAATGGCCGCGGAATTGTTGTTTTCACTATCTGTACTATATCTTTAAATAGCGGAAAGTTAATTGGGTCCCCGTTAAATATTGGGATGCCTCCCGATGCGCTATTTACCTTAGCTAATATGTTGTGTGCATCCGAAGGCTGTGTGTATTCGGCTTGCTGGTGTACTATGAGGCTGATATGTATCACATCTAGTTGAATCGGATGTTGTTCCTGTAGGAGAAATTTGCTATTTACATTATTTCTTCGCAGAGGGTTAATCAAATAACAGTGCCCTTTGTTGATATCCTGCACCTTGGTTCCGTACCCCTGTCAGTTCGTCGACAGGTCCCGAAATATCTAATATCTGGGTACGTGCAAATCCCCTGAATCCTTGTGTCGTAAGCTCTTCGGGAATTTGTAGGATTTTTTGTTGTGTTCTTCGTTGATCATTAAAATGTCTAAGTTTTCCATGTGTACTGCCCCATCCCTCGTGTAGGAGCTCATTACCTTTCTGGCCCCATATCCCGCTTCTTTCGAGAATGACTCACCTCCTACGGTATTACCCATATTAAAATTTTCTGAACTCGGCCCTGCTGCTTGAACAGTCATTGGGGCAACTTTTTCTTTCACAATATTTAGTTTTATTTTTTTCAAAAATTTTAGCATGAAAAGTCACTGTTTTTTGTTTATTTTTTCCCAATATTTTGGGATTCCGGACTATATTCTAAAAATACAGTCAGCATTTGTGACTCTGACTCATTTTCCCGATACAAAAGAATTTCGTCCTCTCTAATACTCATTGCGTCACTTTACACTTCGTCCAAATTTTCCATTGTAGGTAATTTACTATTCTCTTCCGTTTTTCTTTATTTCCTGCATTTATAAGAGCGCTTCAACACTGATTGATTTCTGTAAAATTCCTTGCGTTCCTATTTCACGATGGTGAACCCATTTTATTTTTAAAGAGTATAAACAACTTTACGGGCAATGCTGTTTAAATTTTATTATGCCGTGACGATGTTCCGACTACACTTTGGCAGTCTTTTTCAAGTCTAAATTCGACGTTGACAAAAATATTACTGAGCAAAGTCAATCAATATAAGTTACATCTTTTCTTGCTCGTAAGTAATGACTGTCTACGTCATCAAGCACATCGAGTATTAGCCATATTTATCTATGGCTAGATTGCTAGCACGCAACACTGATGAGTTCCAGCTAGCGATCGAGGGCAAAAGGATTCCCAACCTTAGTCTCCTATTTCTTAGTTTTACGTTTAATGCACTCTACGCTTTTAATAGAAGCGCCAAGAATGAATTTTAACAGACGTGGAACTTGCTTAGCATGGAGAAAAAACATATGAATGTGTGGGTGCAATACAGTTGTATGCAAACATACGTAAATAAATAATTATGCTTAGATAATCGATAAGAGAGTTGGAGTTAAATTTATTTAACAAAAATTGTCTGTTACATAATATAAAATTGTTAAGACCTAAAATTTTTTTTATTTATTTTAAGTATAAGAAGTTTACGAAAATAATTGTACACGACTAATAACTACTTTTCCAGCCAAACTTAAAACAAAAAAGTTATTATTTCTTATTTTGATAATTTTTAAGAATATTAAAAAAACTATGAATCTATTAGTAAACTCGAGTTTAGACTATTAAAAACAAGGAAAAGATATGAATTTTAAGCTTCAAAAATTTTATGTTGTCAATTCACCATCCAAAGAAATCAGTTTTATTTCAGTGAAAAATTAATTTTCACTTTTCAGCATAAACAAATACTTAATTTATGATAACATTTGGGGAAAAATAT
This sequence comes from Copidosoma floridanum, assembly GCF_036245765.1. Taxonomy (NCBI): domain Eukaryota; kingdom Metazoa; phylum Arthropoda; class Insecta; order Hymenoptera; family Encyrtidae; genus Copidosoma; species Copidosoma floridanum. Next base: position 1,554,955 of record NW_028321917.1, on the reverse strand, counting down.
TTTTTTCTGCATTAATATACAAATGATATGGGTGAATCAATAAATTTATCCTGGTGAGTATAAGATTTCCTTGGACGTTCGTTTGGTTAGTTAATCCACCTTTTAATAGGTAAGTTAACTAGTTAAATAAATAATAATCGTGAGTTGTTGTTTTAAACACCAAATTTAAAAGAGTAACTACCTGATTTGCGATAATACTGATTACAACTTACGTGCGTTGGACAAAATTTGTAAAAAAATTAAATACTGAAAAGTAGTGAGTTGCAACGAGAATCTACAAATAAATATAGAGTAGCTGAAAAAGAAACAAAAAAAGACTTGAAATTATCATCAAGACAGTCATATCATATTGTATGAAAATATTGTAGAATAACTATAAGTAATTTATAGTATTCTTGAAGAGATAAACATATGAATAAAGACAGTATGTGTAGTATAGTAAATGTTTATATAACTTTTGTTTGTCTGCAGTTTACGAATTTTTATTTTATTTACAGTATTTATTACAATGTCTGTCTTAAATATAATAAATTAAAAATCTCTAGAAAATACGTAAGACATAAGATTGACCGATATTCACAAATTAAAAGTTTTACAATAAAATATTTACAGGGTAAGTCACTTTTTTTTAAGAATTTCATAGTTGACTTTCGGTCTTTACAGACTAAATGTTGAATATAACGTGAAGTTTACTTCCGCTTTTTAGGAGCGAATTCTAAACCCTTTACGTAGTTCTTTTGAATACGATATTTTTCTAGAAAAGTAAAAACATTTATGTTTCTAATTTATGTCTCTAATTAATTGCAGACAGTTGGAATCTGTAAAACTTACCGATTAACAGTTTATACACGTATAAAACTTGATTTCCTTGAACTAATACGCTCGGTGTCTTTTTACCTGGAATATCAGTTATGGTGGTACTTGCACCTATACCCTGACAATCTTTGGCAAAATCTTCCAGCTTGATACCAAAAGTTTCTAAATTGTTGATTAAAGTCACCTGAAAGGAAGAACGTTATTTTAAATTGTAACTTATTTATTCAAACACTAATGTACACACCACGCTTATTACATATTAAACAATTAAATATGATTTTTAGAAAAATATTCTTTTATTAGGGCACTTTCTGCGATTTCATTTTCAAGTAACAATTGTTAAAAAATTGTATGCAATGAGTAGTAGATAGTCGCTATAATGGCTTTAAATAAACTGTCTTACAAATTTTAATGTTATAAAAATGTGAGTTTTTAAAAATTTTAATTTTAGGAGATGCAAGTACATTTTTATTGGTTGCTGTAAGATAAGTTATAGAAAATTCTTTATTTTACTGTTTTAAAATTTATTATTTTATAAAGTAAGATCTTTTCATTACAAAGAAGAATTTACTACACCAAAGTATTGTGCATGCTCTAATTTTAAGTACGATACAAAACATAAAAGACAATTTTTAAGAACAAATAGTGTGAAAAATACACAGCACTTTGCATAATATATTTAAAGAAATTATAGCTACTTTCTAAGCGTATTCTTGTTATTTCAACTAAATATTTAAATGCTTTTCCATATCCCCCTGCTATAAGAACAAAAAATTAGCAAACTTTCCTATCAGCATGAATATTAAGTAGCACGGGAGTATGAGGTAAGTTTGGAAAAGCAGACAAAGCTTCGGCGACCGTGCTATTTATTTCAGATTCGCGTACTCGAATTTCAGAATATCAAAAAATAGGTATTTATATTTTCAGTACATCAGTATGCCTTATGTTTTTTGGTTTGATTCAGTCTCTTTGATACTATTTTTTAGCTTTATTGACAAATATAAACCAAAAAGTTGTTAACACCGGAAGCAAGACCCGTGTATCCAAGAATGCTTAAATTGACTTTTGACATTTCCTCTGGCTCTGCCTTTACTTAATGTGGTCTTGTCATGAAGTTAACTGCAAGCCAAATTATTCTGGCACATGTAGTGTAGATAGGTGTGTTCTAAAAATAAAGCATGGGAGCACAAATTATTGTTTGGACAAGCACGAGCCGTAGATAAGAAGATTAACTTTCTTTCAGTTGTACATATTTAACTAAACTTATTTTCGTCAGAAAAAATGCAGACTGGGAGAAATTTAAATGTTTTTTAGGCATGGACAATGTTTAGTCGAAACGACTAAAATTCGTAGACCGCCTCGTGAGCGGTGGAGGATCAACCTCGCAGAACGCCGAAGGTGGCAGCACACCGAGTTCACACAAAATTCATCAAATATTCACATATACAAGCGCCGGTCAATTTCTTTCTTACCTTCATCCTTTTTCTCCTTTTGTTTCAGTCGGTACAATTAATCGCTCTCGCGCCAACTCATTAAGTCTCTCTCTCTATACTCTCATTAGCTAAACTTTTCTCTCCTTCTCTATCATGCACCTACATCTCCATCTCCTTTGCTCCCATTAAGTGTCCTCGGGTCATAGGTCTCTTCCATTCTCTTAATTGCTTACATCATTCTCTCTCTCTCTTTTCCCGACTTTTCACATAAGGTGTAAGGGATTGATGGATCCTGACGACTGCAGCGGGTGGGAGAATTAAAAAGGGAAGGGGGGTCTTGCAACTACTTTGGGTGGGCGCGCTGGGTCAGTTCCGAACTATCTGTCTATACAGAGTGGTCTACGGTTGTCGACTGCGATCTCGAGTATCTGGCATAGTTGGGTATTATATTCGTCCTACTGGTTTCTACATCTTTCCTCATCATCATCACGCACACGTGTATCTGGGAGTCACCTTTTTGGGGTTAATTTCTCTAACGCTTTCCTTTTTTCATCATCATCGTCATCTGCATCATCTTCGAGAAGCTCGGCGTGCTGCGAGTAAAGCACGGCGAAAATCCGCTTCACGGACCGTGCGACGTTTGTCGATTCATGAGTTTTTCAAGACACGTGCGGACGCACACGTATACGTTTTCTACACACAATACACAAGTACACACTCTTTATTGCAGGAAGTTTGTCTTAAATTTATTGTTCAACCTCACTTGTTTGTATTTTCATTAATTTTTCTTCTCTTGGGTTTTTCTCTTCGGAGTTTGTCCCTTCAGCCATGAAATATATCTTCGTTCGTGGCTCATTATCAGTGCATTTTAAATTTATTTAACCTAGTTCATTCCCATCCTCCGTTCCGATGAATCCAGAAAAATTGTCTTTTTTTAGATGGATTTTAATTAATCATTTGTAAATTGAGTAGTTTTTTTGTGCCGCGATCCCTCCTAAATTTTAAGAAACAAATTAGTTGACTTTGTCAAAATAGACGCAGCCAACAGGGCAGCAACACTCTTGCTACAATTCAGACAATAATTTGATCAATTTATAAGCAAGTGTGCGCTAGTGACAACTAAACAATTTTTAATTTTATTAATTTTTAAGCAATTATTTGTTAGTAACAACTAATAATTTTTTTTTCTTGTGGCAAACAACTCAAAAAAATTAAGAAATTCATGCTTGGGAAGCAAGTGCCGTAGAAGAGGAGCTCAACTTTATTTTAATTGTAAATAAGCACTAAATTCAATTTTTAGAGAATAAGAAAAAATTAGGAGAAACTTAACTGCTTTTTAGTTTTACATAACAATTAACTTAAATTTGAAGAAAGTAAATTCTAGTAAGGACTAAATATTTCTTTTTTATTATAAGCGATTAACAAATTTATGCTTTCGCGAGCAAGCGCCGTAAGTGAAGTTTGAATTATAAATAAGAACTTATTTAATTTTTTGGGAAACAAACGTAGGAGAAGAGGCTTAATATACTGTTTTGTAAATATAAATAATTATTACATTAATTTTAATGTATGCTTAGACAATCAAGAGCCATAGATAAGGAGCTTAACTCTCTCTTGAATGTGAATAAGAACTTAATTTTTTTCGGCAAACACTAAGTAGTCCCATTTTTTCTGTTATAAATACCAACTAGAATAATCTTGAGCAAGAAAATACCAATAATAAGAAACTAAAGTACAGTTTAGTCATTATTAATTCTTAAAAGTGTTCTTGGGTAAGTAAGCGCCCGGTTAAGCAGCCTAACTGTTTTCAGTCTTGTGTAATATTTGAATATATTTTTGGGCAAGAAAATGCTGGTAATAAGTAGATAAACTATGTTGTACATTTACAAATAATTATTTGATAAATTATAATAAAAGCCAGCACAGGTGATCAGCAGCTTAACAGTCCTCATCTTATGTATATTATGCAAGGTTGCGTGGGATTTGGGGAGAGGTATATGTTGTCAAATAATGACAATGAAGATTGTGTAACGATTCTTGGGTCATTTTTGTAAATTGTAATTTATAACAGCAATAATGAATTGTACAGAAATAAAAAAGGTAATCTTATTGTCATAACATAGAATGATGAAAGAAATGGTAATTTCACTTTTTGTGTGTTGAATATTTATTTCGCATACACAAAATCCTCAAAAATAAATTATGATCGAATGAATTTCAAACCATGCTGCTGAATATGTAATCCTTAATATGAACGTACAAAATCAAATTAAAATAGAATGATTGATCTGCTTCATAATACAAAATATGGCTAATACGCAAATTATATTGAAACGGTCTCACTCTTTTTTAAGAAATCATGTGCTCTACATTTGATTTACATACGCAAAGGAATAAAATAAAACCTAAACAACATCGCTCTTTACAAATTGTCTCTTTAAATCAAAACTAAATATTCAATTGAGCATGACTTAAATAAATTCTTAAATATAACGTAAATAACTCTTCCAGTGTGTTCATTGGATAAAGAGATGAGGGACAAAATATTAACAATCATACGGGAACCCAACACGCCCGGAAATACGTCGACCACCAGATTCAAGGAGGGCAAAATAAAACATATACACATTAAAAGCAAATCAAGACACCATCAATTGAGTTGATGCACTTCATTGAGACCACTACTAGGATTTTATTGTCTTGGTGACAAGAAACCTTTTTTTCAAGCAGTCCACGAGCCAAAATCTCAAAATCAGAATGCTACGACTTTGTATTACTTACGACCAACTTGAAAAAAACTAAAGTGAGAAATCAACGATAACAAACCAAAAAAAAAATGCTGCTTTGACTTTGCCTTGTGGCTTTGATGTTGCAGTCCTCAACAACAAGTTGAGCGTGATTCCTTGACCCTTGATGCTCTCACCATGAGAATCCCGGGAAAAACTGAAACTTTTTCCGTCTCTCTCCCAAAAGCTCTTCCACGGCACTTTTCCTCAACCGCGCAATTCCCCTTCCATTGGGACATATGATTCCTTACTTTATTCACCGTTCCTACGTCTACGAAGTACCGTATATGTGTGTTTGTACTCTGCAATTAATTAAGTAAATTATAAGGTAATCACAAGCCACCGGTATGTGGCACATTAATTTATATAGGTAACAATTAAAAATTAAATAAACTTTCTGCGATCCCTGGTGACGAGTGAACTCGACCGAAAACATTGTTATTTATCAGCAAATAACTCTTTTTCTGATTCTTTTCAGTCATCATTGCTTATCTCAAAAACTGTTGAGTTTTAATTTTTAAATTAAAGTTGTTCAGACGAAAATTTTGCGTACGGATTAAGTATTAGGAAAAATTTTTTAAAAATTATTATTATTGCACAACGAAAAAAGTATTTAGTAGGCTTCACAATATGCCACAAGTCTGATCTAACAATTTGTAACTGGCGACCTATTGCGAAATTGTTAGTTTTTTATTCTTATTACCTATAATATCAGTCCAGCAAGTGATATTGCGATTAAATTGAATGCAATTTGTTGTTTTAGACAGTATATTTAATATTTTAAAGTTTTAGATTATTAACTAAATAAACAAAGGAATCATTTGAAAAAAACTCTTTGGTAGGTACCTGATTTTTGTCAACTTTTTCCGATTGATATTAATCAACCCCTTCGCCGTAAAAATAGATTTAGTGAACAAAAACACAAGCAGAAATTGTCTCTGCCACCCGCTAAGAGCTGAGCACTAGGTTCGAAGTCAAAATAATAATTAAGGCGACCGTTGCGCTTTTGAAAGAGGAAATACCGTATCTCGGCTTCTAATGGTTTCGTTGTCCTATTAATAATACTGGTTGAGAAATAATGCAGAAATTACTTCTTTCAGATAGAACATTTAACATAACTAGGCTGTACATGTAATATCCATGCTAACAATAACTTTAAACTTTTTTTTTTTTTTTAAGTAGTTTTCTATGGATTTCATGACTTTTCTGAAATAATATTTACATTCCTTATGGGGAATGGTTTTGAAAAAAAAATTTTTTATTTACCCAACTGGTATTCATACTAGATGATTCATACTTAAAAAAAAAGTAAACTACTTGACATTTATGTATTAGCTGTTTATCACTACTGTGTCTTATTCGGGTATTTATTTTTTATTTAGCTACCACAACTATCTGTAAAACATACTGTACATGATGCCTCTTGCGGAAATGAGTCTGCTTTGCACTTTAGGGTTACCATGTTTCTTAGTAGAATTTATTACCACTAGGTCTGTCCGTCAGTCCCCATAGCTAAAAAAAACTTTCCAAGTATATTCAATAATTATTAATTAATTTAAAATGCCTGATTTTAAGAAGTTTTATTTATTCCCTAAGCATAAAATCAGGCTACAGTACCAAACAGTAAGAAATCGCCACTTTGCTAGGGATCCAATGATTTCTGCAGGTAAAAAAAAAAGCATTTCAAATTTTATCAAATTTTTTACATAAAGAAAAACAGCAAGATTACGGTTGAACTCACTACTTTGTCATCTTTTATCTTATACTGAGCTGTAGGATCAATTTTATTCCAAAAATATATATCCACACCACTGTTCCCCTTCCAGTTTTTGTACTCCTTAGAATAAATTTTCAAAAAAGTAAGAAAATACGTTATAAGGTGCAGTGTCAGTTAAAAAATGACTAAGTGACAATGAAAATTTGTTAATCCGAGCAAATAGACCCATTCGCGTATAAATGCAACTATTGAGGTTGGGAACACTTTGTACCAAAAGCTTTTGGAAGTGTACACGGACTTACCAGGTGTATTCAAATCCACTTACTTGATAGGAAATCCATTGTTTACGGCAAAAGGGTTGATTAAATCAATCGGAAAAAATTGACGGAAATCAGATAATTATCAGAGTTGTTTTTGAATAACTTTTTTGTTAATTTAGTTGAAAATTTTTAATTTAAAAACATCACAGATATTTTCTGGACCTATCAATTTCATTTTATTTTATCCATATTTTTGGCTGGACTCATAATGTAAGGAATTAAAATTGAGAACTAACAATTTTAGAATGAGTCACCATTTACAAACTATTAGATTAGACTTGCGGTTATTGTAAAGCATACCAAATGCAACGAAATACTCTACTTTCGTTGTATTTCAAGCACTGGAAGTATTAGTTTTTAATACTTGAATTTTTCGGGCTTTTTTGTCCGTGAGTGCATTGTGTGATAACGATAATATCTTTAATTTTTTCAAATAACTAATCCCTATGCTGAATTATTGTCTGAACAACTTTCATTTTAAGCTTTTATCTTAAAACTCAACAATTCTTGAGATAAGCAATGATAATTGAAAAAAAGCAGAAAAAAATTCGAGTACTGCCAGTAAGCTGAAAAACAAAAATCTGATCAAGCAGTGTCTGGCTGCCGGCTCAGCTGCTACTGCTTTTCTTACCTCCCTTTTCGCACCAATATGTATACTTTTGCTGTCTCTAGTATAATATACTGCAACTTGATGGAGAATGAATGGGGTAGGGCTTGGATTCGTTGCCACCTCTCAGTAACCGTTATCACCTTCTCACTTACTCTTACAGTTAATGCTGAAAGTGCCTTTCTGAATTGTTTTCACAAAATTGTGTACTTGTCAAAAAAATAAAGTAAAAGACGTTTTTGATAGGAAATTTGTTTGCCTTACACGCTTGCTATTTGAATTTTGCACTGGTATGGTAACTGATCAAATCTCTGCAGTTGGTAACCATGTTGTCTGGCATCCCTATTACCACCTTCTCCGTTAAAGAGTTTAGCTATGCGTAGTCACCCCTCCACAATGCTTAGGTCCCACCTCCTGAGGCTAAGTGCTCTGTGATTGGAGAAATTCATTAATGATTTAATCAACAATATCTTGTTAATCATCCATCGAATCTAAATTTTGTAAAAAGCTTTTTGAGAGCTTTTGATGAGCTTAATCTCGTGGTATAGTTTTTCGGGCTTAAACTTAGAACGCCCTATATGTTTTTTGCGCTCTCTCTAATTTTACTCGACCAAACTGAGTTAAACGCCGTATTGTAACAGCGACAGACACGGTGTTTGCGTTTGTAGGCAATGGAGGGGAACATCGGTAGTGCCCAAGTTAAAAATTGTATATAGTTTGTACATAAATTGGATCAAGTTTTAACTCGAAAATTATTTTACATTATCTGTATATTAATTGTATATTGCTTGTTTATCAGTTGTATACAACTTACATCAATTTCTCACAATATTATTTATCTAAGAAACGTTGTGAGCACACAAACGAAACAAACTAGCCTGGCAAGATGTTTAATAAAGTTAGGATTCACAGATAAAGCTTTGTCAAAATGCTCTTTAAAAGGAAAAAAAAAACAAGTAGTGGAGATTGAAGACCAGAATTTTACGAACATGGAAGCAATGCTATGTCACGTAACATTGATAGACGTATAAAACAGATCGTAGTTAATTAAAATACTGATCATGTATTTCAATTCTTACAGCTTTTGTAAGAACGTAGGCAATAGAACAGAAATGGAAAAGCATGGATAATCAAACCGTCAAAAAAAGCATGTCCCAGTGCATGGTTTAAAACGAAGATAAAGTCACGCTCAACAAATAAAATTTAAGAGGAAACTTAGTTGATTACATGATTTTAATTTAATAATGTCTATTTAAATTTGTTTAGATTATACACGTAAAACTTACGCACGCTGTTGATATTCAATTTAATGAAAGTTACAAAGATTACTCATATACATATTATAAAAGTTATGTACTTACCTGATTATTGAAAAAAAATAGTTATAAAATTCATTAAATAAGTATTTTCTAATGGTTGTGTGAGATGTATACTTAATATATATATTATTTGTATACAGCTGGTTAATGATCATCATTATGTAAAAATTTGTTTACCCAAAATACATACAGTAAGGATTTTTTAAGTATTTTATATACAGATTATATACAAATTATACACAGATAATGTAGAATCATTTTTAGGGAAAAACTTGATCCAATTTATATACAAACTGTATACAATAGTTTTACTTGGGTGGCTTTACCGTACTTTTCTCTCTTACCTGCATGGTAACTTTTTTCCGTGAAGCTGCATTAAGAAAAAAGTAGTAAGCCTGCTGCTTCGCAGCGATTGTAGTACTAATTAACAAGTCACTTCGTGTGCCAGGCTTTGTAGCAATTAGCTTTGCTATGTGAACGCTTGAGAGTCCATTATAGTTCAGCATAAGCCTGAGTTATGCAAGCTGATAGTGTATGTAGTACGTTATATATCCTAAGTATGCGCGCACTGTGCGTGTAATAAATATAATAAAAATATATTAAATTTTTATTTCATTTACAGATAATTATATTCTATTTTTTCTATTAACAGTGTATGAATATTGTAAGAATAATGTATAGTATAGATTAACAGTTAATGTATTGCAAAAAATGTTTCAAAATAAAAATGATTCATATACTTTATTACGAATACAAATTCATTTCTATATAATTTTTTTAAAGAGATTTTATCACTGCCGTAATACAAAATATCCAATACAACAAGTGTGCGTGATGATTTGCATATCATTACATATCATGATGTATATACATGCGCAGAACTACATATAGCCTTGGATTGAAGAATATAATATAAGCCGTAATACGGGCGTAGCTACACGGAGAGAAGAATCATGGAGCAAATGCATAGCTGCGATGGAGACGCCCCCCGCTTTTTGACCCTATGCGATTAACTCATGACGTATATGATTTCAACGTATGTAAACTATAGCCCACAAGCATAAGTGCTAGCAACAGAGCAAATGCATCAAGGCACTGGCTTTTTTTCCATCGTGCCTATGCCTTTTCAGGAGGGAGGGGATACCATCCTGTAGTCAGCTATAGTGTGCAGTACACTAGTAGTGTATACGTACCTATACATGACTGCTACTGTACAGTATCCCCTCCCTCCCGAAAACGCATAGGCACGATGGAAAAAAAGCCAGTGCATTCATGCGTTTGCTCTGGGGATAGCGCTTATGCTTGTAGGCTATAGCTTACATGTGTTGAAAACATATACATCATAAGCCACCCCCATAGAGTCAAAAAAGGGGGGGCATTTTTATCGTAGCTATGCATTTGCTCCATGATTTTTCTCTCCGTATAGCGTACCTCTCCACAGCGCGCCAATAGCACATAATTACAACTTAACATTAGTATTAGAGAGCAGGACGGCTGGCGTACTACTCTAGCGCGTCTTCCATTCTATAATTTACCGACGAGTGACGCTACCAACGCGGCCAAAGAGCAGAGAACGTGAGAGGGGTGTACAAGACGTGCAGAACAAAGTGTGTGAGTATCTATTAGGTGGCGTGGCATTAACTCACTCGCTAGAAATGTAGCTTGTTACGTAGTTAAGATACTACGGTACAGAATCCAATGATTTTCTCAGTTTGGACAGACCTACCAAAATTTTTTAAATTGATTTTTTGAAGTTGTACTTATATAGGCGCGTTATGCGCGAGGGTAAATCAACAATTTCAGATTTTTGCCTTGAGAAAAAGTGGGACGAAAGCGGATTTTCCTTGATTCTCCCCCCTTCATCTCATCCCTCGTGACGTACTTTCAGTCTCCTCTGCACTACATAATGCCACCACACCACACTGCACATTTTGGATTTTATGAATTGTATTTCTTTTAACCAATTAAAAAAAAAAAATAACTACTACTACTAGTGTATTGAAGAAAGCGATACTACAGGATGGTTTTTCTTCATTTTTTAGGTGCAATTATATTTTGAGTATTTCATGTAGACTAGAAATAAGTGTGTGAGCGTGGCGTTAGAGATGTCATGAACGTAGGCAGTAGGAAGTTATTTTTAAGTAATTGGAAGATTCGATAGCAGCAAACAATCTTGTACAGCCTAGCCTATAAATTGTTAATATTGTATTGTGCCCTTATATATTGTTCGTAATCGTTAATTTATTTAATATTAAAAGATTAATTGAAACCATACCTAATCAACGTATAAGTATACACATTTATACGATGATTGCACCACCTTTGTACATAAAATTTTTTCATAGAAGGTATTTTTACACTCATGATTATATTGTTTGTCATATAATTTTATAGACGTACAACTTCATACGTACTTAAGTACCCACTGTCCACTGATTTTTTTTTTTTTTTAATGTGATTGTTGACGGTGGGTTACTATCTAAGTAGTTAATTTTTTGTAATTGTCAAATTTCATTGGCAAATTTTTCTGAAATTAGTAGATTTTAAAGGGTGCATTTCATAGAAAATTTTCTTTAACGGTACTAAAAAATAAGGGAAAGTTTTTTGGTTAGCCACTTTATTTTACTAATAAAATCAGTTAAGAACAATAAATTGACTACTGAGACACTGCTACCCTCCTAGTAATCGTGGTTAGACAAAAAAATAAATTGCAAAAAGTGTTGTCTATACGTTATAAGTGTCATAACTTAAAAAGTCGCGTGACCGTAGCGGGTGCTTTAACAGTTGTCATGCTCATGAGTCAATGTAAGGCTGATTCTAAATTATATACTGAGTATAGCTAGGCACGCAAGTAATTATTTATTTTCAAAACGTTATTAAATAGAAGGTTTTGATAAGCTATAGTAATCTACAAACTACACCCACATATATGTAGACCACTGTAGACTCGGTTATAATTATGTGTGAGGTGGTTTAGTGCAACTTAATTCCATGCATGTAAATAAAATTCATTCTCAAGGTCTTTGCAGTTACCATCAGCAGTTATTCTTTATCATAAGTGCACAACATTTGTAATATTAAACAGAGAACCTCTGCATAAATATAGTTTTTCCAAACTAGCAGCTACACATTGAATGCATCTCACGAAGTTAACGTTTGTACATCTCATTCATTATTTTTCTCAAACACTCTTAATTACGGTAAGAAATTTCTGCAAGCAAAAAATGTCTTCAATTAAGTGAAAAAACGGCTAAAATTGTTTTGTTTCGTTTCACTTTCTAAATTTTTCTTCACAATTTTTCTTATATTTACTTCGACTTTAGTAACCATCAAAAAACTACGAAATCAATATTTAAAAAAATTAGCAATAAAGCCTGTAATAAATTATGTAACACGGTAATTCTTAGCCAATTTTATTCCAAGTTGCAAATCGTAAGTATAAATAATGTAATTAACCGATGATTTTTAACAGTTTTTTAAGCTGCAGCCATCATAGTGTTACATCGAGGCTGCGCTCGACGTATCTTTTTTTTCCCTCTCCTCCTCTTCTTACCCTCTTCATAAAGCCGCGTTTTTGTACCAAGCTAAATGACATACACTCACACATACACCGAGTACCGAAGCTAAGGCTTCGTGACACACATATTAGGAGAGACCGAGTAAAAAAAAAAAGAACTAGTCTACATCTCCCTCCCTCCTTATGCGTTGACATCACCTGATAAAACTTAATAATTATTTTCTATCCTTTTCCTCTTCTGTGTCTTAACCAGTCGTAAATAAGCCGACGCTTGAGCCATGATGTTGATCCACACATTGGCCAGCGTTCATGCAGAGAGACTTGACAACAGCATGCTACACTTCAACCACTTTCTTTCTCTAACACTTACAATACCCAGAGACGCCAAGCCGAAAAATAACGTAAACTGTAATACGACCTAATTTCGATAAGCAAGCACTGGGACCAGTATTGTTACTATACTATATTCTTTAGCAAATAAGCGACACCCCAAAACCAAAACAGCATATGTAAAGGAAGACGGAAATCATGTAGGAAATCTTTCCCTCTCCCTGCCACGAGATGATGCAGACTAATTCTAAGAACCTATGTGCGTCTCATCGTCTCTGGCCGTAGTGGCAATGATAAGGAGGCAAGATCTTCGGCTATATAAGCCCAAGACCTCCTGCACGAGCAATGGTCAGGCAAGCTTGGGTGTATACCTAGAGCAGTAGCCAGACTAAATGCATACGACCTGGAGAACCCAGTCCATGCATTCAATGGTCAGGCCAGCTTGGTAAAACACCAAGATCAGTAGCCAGACTAAAATACACGATCTGGAGAATCCGGTCAAAGTCTATTCGTGACCTGGAGAATCCGGTCCACAGTTTCGATTTTAATTATATCCGGCTACCCGGATCTTGCTTCGAAAGTCACTTGTACCCCCCTTTTTTTTCTCTTTTAATAAAAGTAAGTAATATTATTTTCTTCAAACTTAATTATTGTATATCCCCCAATAGTTTTTCTCTTCGCGTAAAACCTACTATTGCGTGCCGTTTAATCCGGATATTAATGGCCAAGCAGGTGGTGAAGGAAAATTTTTAATTAAAAAATAATAAAAATCTAGTACCGCTAAGTTGTGTGCCGGTTGGTGAAAATGCCAATAGCTAAGAAACTAGCCTCCGTTTAAAGAAAATCAAGTACCACTAAGTTGTGTACCGGTTGGTGAAAATGCCGATGGCCAAGCAACTAGCCTCCGTTTAAAGAAATATAAAGAACCCATGAATTTAAAGAACCCAATTTTTAAACTATACGTCGTGCGTCGCTAGTAAAATACTGGCAACCAACGACTATACATCCCTAAAAAGGAACCAACTTACCAACTCCAAGTAAAATGGCCAGTTACGCGCCGTGGGTACAAATACTGATGGCCAAGTAGCTAGCTAACCTTTCTGTAATCATATACATTGTTCCTACCCTAGTGCTCCATCCTCAACCCTTGCTGTCGTGTCCCCAGGCTATTGAGCGAAAGCTCAGGCCTAAATACAAAATTTACTCCTACGCCGTCTTCGACGTAACAGTTGTACGAAAAAGCACTTATATATATTTATATTTACAAATTTAAAATTGTTTTTTAACAATTTTGTGCACCAATAGAGAAAAAAAAAACAAAGTCTTTTTACGTTTTACTTTTTAAACGAGCTAATACACCTAATTACTTTCCAAACCTATTTGTTACTTAGTAACGTATGTAACAGTGTATCTTCAAAGCATGTCATATTACTGATGGCTTTGTTTATTGATATTACTTTACTACCTAAAACTTGTTCTTTTAGAATCCTGATTGTTATTTTTAATTTCACAACGTTCTTCATCGTAGTACGAAGTGTTATTGCTAATTGTATAAAAATTTTTATTATTAAATTATACTACTTTCAACATATATAGAGATAACAAAAAGAGAATGTTCCTGTAACACCACAGACTTAACGTGAGCTTCCTACAAGTCTATTAAATTACCCACCAGTCGCAGCTATTTACAAGAAAATTGTTACTTTGATAGCGAACATATGCACTCTTTATTCATCTTGAAGTGAAGGAGCCATTGCGGTGCTGTACCGAGTGGTATGCGGATCATACTGTTAAGATTATTATTGTTATTATAGTTGATAGTCTATCGATTTATAGTTGTAACAGATCCTACCAAGACAGCTTAGTAATATTGCCTAACTGAGTACTATCCATTTTCGACGCTAACAGCACGTTAGATATCAGATTTTTATGAATGCTTTTTAATAAACTGATAAAAGGTTATTACAATAACTAATTTAAACACATCAATTTCAATAATGTTTTATAAGTGAGCCAATTGTTAAACGAATTTTCAACATTAAAGCAAAGTTATTTTAAATGAAACTGTAGTTAGCTCTATATGTTTTAATAATTTCTTACAAATACTAAGTATTAAACACTATTGAATGTATTTTGTTTGCTTAACTGAAATTAATACACCTTCATAGTTTAATACTTGGTCAAATTACAAAACAGTTGTTAACAAGGTCAAGTATAGAAGTTTACGATTGTCTAACTATTTTAATAGATATTGGTGGTAGAATAAGATTTTTTTCATCAAACTTCAATAATAAACTACAGGATCAAATGTTTCCCTAATAAATAGATATTTCACTCGTTATTTGTTAATAATTAATAGATTAATTTTAATTGTTGTTTTTGCAATGAAAAAGCGGTAGAAATATCAATTAAGTATTTAATTATTAAAGCAACTCCTGTATTGGTAGTGTAACCAGTGTTTTAAAAAATAGACTTGTAAAAATCACAAATTATATCAACCATCGATACTTAACAGACACAAAATCAAACGTATAAGATCTTTTAATACACATAAAAGTGGCTGGAAATATTATCCATTTGTTGAGATTTTTAATACTTGCTAGACTGAACTAAGTTTATATGTGTTAATATTTTTGTTACAGTTATAAAATACATTATTACAGTGAACATCAAGAAAAAATAAAATAGCAGTTTTCATACCATGGGCACGAAGCAAAAATATCTGACCTGAAGATCGGGATTTTTGAGACTTAGGGCCCATGGTTAGAAATAATACTGTTCGTCACAAATAAGAATCTCTTGCCCATGGGCCCCCGCGACCGTCTTGGCCGAATACACATGAGTGGTAAGTCCTATTTCTCCTAATGAGGGCACAGCAACCACTCATAAATGCTCAAAGTAGAAAAATGGTTTATTTCTCCTAATGAGGGCACAGCAACCACTCATAAATGCTCAAAGTAGAAAAATGGTTTATTAAGATGTTCATTTATTTGCTATGTCCTGTTACTGTTGGCAGGGGTTTGCAGCAATTTTAGTGTTACGCAACAAGCGGACAACCTGGTTCACTGAGCCATGTGAAACAAGATTATTGAGATTATTTCGAAGATACAAACAGTTTATAGCTTAATCATCAAGGGTAGAATTATTTGTGCCGTCCATACTTGTAAATGGTTGAGGAAAGTGAATCAGCGATCCATTGAGGGTAACGATTCAAAAAAATGATTACACGAAGTATAAAATCTTCCTTTAAAAAATGTATTTTCTAGCAACATTTGCTTGCGTGGTGTACCAACCTCATTAGGCTAATATCAAATATTACATGACTTTCACTTTCACACTTTCACAAATGTTCAATCATAATAGCACACATAATTAGAAAAGCAGGAATGTTTTTACCTTTAATTTGTTATATAGTAAAGTTATATAGTAAAGATATACATATTATTACTAGCTGAGCACGTATGTGCTCATGAGTCAAAAGTATACAATCAAATGACAGCAACCAACGAAGGCCGATAGTGTTATTAGCGGGCGACAGAGAATCAAAATAGAATGGGCAAATTAAGGCGATGAACACGACTTATGGCTTTTAGCCTCATAAGGTTGGCACACCACGAGAGCAAAAAGTCGCCGTATAATATAATTTTTTTAAGAAGTAATAATTCGCTTTCTCATTTTTTTTTAACCTTCACTCCCAACGGATCACTGATTTACGTTTCTAAACTAGCTTAATGATCGATTTCGAACGCACGGCTATCAATTCACCAAGGGAAAAGTTTCTGGACGTTTGTAGATCTAGATATTTTTATATCAGAAACAAGTATGTAAGCTTTAATTCTTTATTACAATATTAATTGATTGTTTTGTATACACATTGTACATGAGTGACATCCATTGTTATACTGCTGATTTGTTCAAATCCTTATTGTTTACATAAAATTATGATATTAATAATATTCATATTTTAGAGCAGCATTGGCTTAGTGGTAAGCGTGCTTGTTACGTTTGAATTTTCCTTCAGAGTAATTCCAGGGTTTTTTGCTTGCCCCACCGGTCTTCTGGCCAGGGTGAATACGAAACAGTGTTAGGGCTATAGGTAGGGATTAGCGGATCCGATGCCAGGCGTCGTGTGTAGGGCAGGGATTACCGGCTTTACCGGCGGCAGCGGGTTGTTGTTGATCCTGTCTCTGCACCTACATAGTTGTGGAGTTATACAATAGTTTGCTGTACGCGGTTATGTATGTTTTGTCATGAATAAATTTTAATAATTACTGCAGTAATTTTCAAAAACAAATTACCTTTTTACTGATAGATGACCTTTTAATTCCCTTTTCTATCACTTCATTGTCTGTAATGTTAGAACCATAACTATCCCCGTGACGATGCTGGTAGTAGTCCTCGTAGCTGGCTTTTCTTGGCGTGCCCCAGGCACCTAAGTCTCCATTATAATGCAGCTAGCTGTAATAAGGCTGACCAAAATTTCCAAGGCCTCCTTCAGTATCGGAAAAAATACCCTTTATGCCTAGCCTAGCTTGTTACTGACAACATCTTCTTCCTCAAGTTCTTTGTGGGACGCACAGAATCCAAGTCCCCTACGAAGCTTCATGCTCTTATCTTGTTGTTGACAAAGCCTCAAGCAATTAATCTAATCACCATAGAGGAAAAGCATTACTAGTTTGCATTGATGCAATATCATATTTAAACAATGACTGTAAGGGATTAAGTATAAAACTATTGGACAACTACGATATGAAAAAAAGCGGACTACTTATGTAAAAGTGATCTGTTGGTTTAAAACAGTGCAGCCAGGACTAAGAAGAGAGCAATTTTTAACGAAATCCCAGCTAATCAATGACAAACAACTATTTTACAGCATCTTTCATCTTGCATCATACTCATCTTTGAATACTAATCCCGGCTCGTGGTTTACCTAGGATATGTCATCCTGTAACACATCAAATATATACACACAAAGCATCTAATCACTTACATACATTTCCATGCTCTTAATTAAGGTAATCAGGTATTGACAGCTACTTATCTGAAAAGCGAACGTTGAAAGAAATCTAGAAAATCGTGACAAAAGAAGCTCTTGCACTACACAATTATCAGGACGATTTTACAGAAAGGAGTGGGATACATTTTGTTATGAGGTTATTTGGCAACAATACTTTTTTTCCTGAAAGCTGCGTAAGAACCAAGCTAAACAGCTGTTACTTCACAAGAAAACAATCCTCAAATATTGTTGGAATAACGTTTGGGACTGATAAATTTTCACTATGTCATATCAATAGTACTATCAAAAGACTAGTTTAAAAATATAAACACTCGCGCGCGTTACATGGCTCTGCTCTCTTTTTTCTTTCTCTCTTACTCTTTTAAGGCAGAATTCTGGCTGCCATGTAGAGCTAACGCCATCTCTGGTCACCCAAGAACAAGTATTGTGCGATGTTGCCGTTTAGGGTATGTACCTGGAAAGAATCAATTATACTTGAGTGTACAACTACCATGCACACACTTAATGGCAGCAAAAGGTCTATACGTACGAGTAACATCGATGATACCCGAGAACGGCATCGACAGCACTAGCAGCAGTACAACCACAGTGCACACATTCAATGGCAGCACGAGGTCAATACGCGAGACCGACGTCGATAATACCTGTGAGCAGCATCCATGGCACCAGCTGTAGTACAACCACCATGTATACACTTAATGGCAGCACAAGGTTATACGTAAGAGCAATGTCGACGGTACCAGCTACAGTGTACAACCATCATGCACACACTTAATGGGAGCACAAGGTCTATACGTCCGAGCAACATCGATGATACCCAAGAGCGGCATTGATGACACTAGCAGCAGTCCAATAATGCACAATCTTAATGACAGCACGAAGTCAACACGCGAGACCGACGTCAATGATACCTGTCAGCAGCATCGACACCCAAGAGCAGCAGCGGAACTGCTCTGTGACAACAGCACCTAAGTACTGTTTGTTGCTACTGCGCAGTCATGTGTGCAGAAAACAGTGGAGATATTGGCGTGCTTGGTGAGAGATAGTAGGAACCCCCCACTGCGCAGTAATGTGCACAGTGAAGCGAAAAAGGTAGTAGGGTTATAGGACTCACCGGACTAGCGTTGCTGCCACCAGGCCGCGAACCTATGGAGATCCTAGGACAGTGGGGATTCTAGGACAATGGGTATTCTAGGATAGTGGGGATTTTGATTTACGCTAGCGTCCTAGAATCCCCACTGTCCTAGAATTTCCATGGTTTACCTACTGTTAGTACTTGTTTTTTCAATATATTTCTCAGCAGTACGAACAACGGATCTGTGAAAAATTTCGCACTGAAAAATGCACCGAAAATATCATAATCAACCTAGGCTGTTTGTATTTATAAGTAAGATTAAAAGTATAACTTATTTATACTCATTTTATGTGTAAAAATGAAATTAAATTTAGCCAATAATTGGTATTTACTTGAAATAAATTTCAAACTAATTAATTATGAAGTAAACATGACCAGTACATTAAATTGTGGATAATTGTTTATAAAATAAGTCAATTTAGATCAATATTTTACTTGTCGTTAATTTACATCTTCAGTAAGCATGTTGGTAAACTTGTCATACTGAAAATTCGATGATTCACAACATTAACAGATTAATCATTAAAAACAAATTTATTGATGAATGAATAGCTGATTAAGAAAAAAAAAAGAAAAAAAAAACAGTGTTGAATTAATGAAAGTTAACCAAACCAAAGTCAGTTAAGGGCATTCAGTATATCATCTAAAATTTCTACCTCACCAACTCACCTGTAATTAGAAATTATTGTTAAAAACTAGTTATATAACTATTTAAACCCAAAATAATGAAAAGAGCCCACAAGCTGGTATCTTGAAGAATCAATCAAGCTTAAATTCAATACAATTTGTTGCGAACTAGAGAGAAAAGTTACATTCCGTGATCATAAAAGAGTGTGCCAGTGTACACAATTTGAACTGTAACTTTTCTTTCTGAATTCACAAATAATTATATTGAATTTAGGCTTGATTGATTCTTCAAAGAACCAGCTTGGGGGCTCTTCTCATCATTTTGGGTGTGAATAGTTATATAATTAGTTATTAACAAAAATTTCTTGTTATAGGGAAATCATTTTGGAAATCATCACAAAACAGTTACTAGCATGTCTTCCAAAATTAACATAACTAATTCAGTTCCTTGTTGTTCCCTACTGCGTATTATGTGCTGAAGCTGTCGTATTTGTTTTAAAATCTGTACTGTTTTCGAATATTCGCATACTCTTAAACAAAAGGAAATAATGGTTGACACCAACATTGATTATACTTAATGCTCTCTTTAAATTGAGTCTTGGAAAAATTTTTCGGTGTCTCCGTCATTGTATAGAAAAAAAAAGCCAGTGGACAGTGGGTGCTTGGGTACCCAAGTATGAAGTTATATTTTGTAACGGGCTATTAATACATGCACGCCGTTTACGCTCACCTAGGCTGCGCGAGGAAGAAAGGCCGGAGAGAGAGGGGGGTGTCATAAGGTGTACGAGAGAGAGAGAGAGAGAGAGAGAGAGAGAAAGGAGAGACAAGTGTCTTGCGATGCGTATTAGCACAGAGAGCTCTAGGCCATTTGGCCAGAAAAGATTAGGTATAGGTAGGGTACACACGAGCGTTTCTTGTCCGAAAAGCACACCAAAAAGTTACCAAGGGACAGCTTCGCCATCACATCGCCTAGCTAGCGCCTGCCACCTTACGCCTACGAATAAGCGACGCGTCAGCAAGATACCTGGCTGAGAATTCCATCTGCTCGGTCGACAAGCGTAAACACGAGGCTACAAAAAGCCAGGTAAGCGCAGTGCGTGCGTGAAAATCGCGATAGCCACGTAATCTCTCTCTGTGCCCTGTCGAATTATTGCGTGCCATCGGCTCCGAGAAGAAAGCTTTCTCCGTCTGTACGTGCCTCGCTGTTGAGGTGATCGAGCAAAACACACACACACACATACCCACAGATGCTTTTGTACCAGTACAATTAATATAATATCCGTTCTTATAATCACACAATATTTGTGTCTTACTTTGCGTGAGCCTTTCCCTGCACGAAGCCCTTCCAGCTATCCTTTATTTACAGATTTTATTTAGAGATCGTGACGTCCAAAAGGGAGTTGTAAGCCATGTATCGGCCTTATCCTGTCACCTCCGTGGACTCACGCGTAAACACCGACGTGCGAGCATCCTGAGTTAAGCCAGAGCTGAGCTGGCTCCTTAGTAAGCAGACAAAAGCAAGGGAAACCGGACTCGTCCGTGTTGTAACGTGATTGTGTCTCTGACGGAACCCCAAAAACACAGTCCCGGTCAGAGCACTCCTCGCATTAATTAATTGTTTTTAGAGCCGTAAGCAAGTATAGACACCCCGTTATAACTGGCGCCCAACCTTGTGGCTTGCATTCGGTGCTCGACAGAGGCCTTACGCTCCCTAGATGATATTTATTGATATTCAGCGTTTTATTTTATCACGTTAGTTAATTTAACATAGTTAAGTGTAGTGGGAGCGCGCGCTTTCGATTCTTCAAGGTTGCGCATGTTTACATTTGCGCGTGGCAAGAGAGAGTCGATAGGTCGCTGAGAGCAGGATCGTGTGTCCCACTTTTTCAGTCAACAAGTGCTTACATGTATTGTGTAGGTACATAATTTGTGTACATTCGATTGGCTTGGGCTTTTCGTGTTGTTTTGATTTTATATAACAACTTATTTTGATTTCCTAATAGATTGTACTTCTTAACGTTGTTTCACTACGTATTTTCTTTTCCGTTCGCTATGTATAAGATTTGTTTACAAAGCCCAAGTCAAGGCGTATAAGCTCTCTTTCCAGCCTTAAGCAACATGGAGCTTGACCGTGTTGACCGTGTGCGTAAAAGCGGAGACGAGTAGCTGTGTGTAGGCAGGTACACAGAAACACGATTGTATTTATCCGTTTCTCTACTACATACACTCTGCATAAGTGGGAAGGTACAGTTGTCACGCATAAAGTTTCGATTAAATTTCTATTAATTTTTTTTGAGATCTTTTCTTTTTTTACGACAAGCTGTGCAGCTTAAAAGAGCTTTCAATTATGTTTAACTAACGTTTAAGCATAGAGTCAGCTATAATTAAAGCTCCCCAAGCCTTTTTTCTTTTCAGCGTGAGTTACACTCAGCTACACGTTCGACTTTTTTTTGAAATATATGTATATACAGTAGTGGGGCTTCGCTCCCTTGCGCGCTTAGCGCGCCAACCCCCTACTGTTCTAACTTGAAAGAAGTTTTTCAATTTTATTTGTTAGTGGGGAGAGGTTGGTGCCGAGAATTTCGTGAGGAAAAAGAGTTTTCAATCTACATGGTTAAGCATTAGTTATATATTTATCAGTAAATTTTCATACCTTCCAAAAGGTACTATTATGGTACGTAAAGAGTTTTCTTTAGAACTTTCCGTTCTGTTTAAAGATAAAATATTTGATATGATGTACATAAATTTAGATCAAGATCAAAAGAAAATTTTTTAAACCATTTGTGAACAAGAGCAAAATGTATATTTCATAGATGGTCCCGGAGGATCCGGAAAAACCTACTCAAATAAGATACTTATTTATTATATTCACTATATTCTTTTTAGTAGTAAAAATATTTTGTCAATGGCTTGGACAGGAATTGCATCTGTATTACTACCAAAAGGTATGACCAGTCATAGAACTTTCCGTTTACTTTTAGATTTGGATAATATTGAGAGTGTATTCTTAGAATTTAAAACTGAAAAAAAAAATTAAGGAAAGTTAATTGAATTATATGGGACGAGGCTTCTATGATTCCGAAAAAAGTTCTAGAAATCGTTGATAGTACGTTCAGAGACTTGTGTAATACAAAACTTTGCTTTGGTGATAAATTAATAGTATTAGGAGGAGATTTTTGACAAATCCTTCCAGCTATAAAAAACGGTAATAGAACTACGATACTAGAAAAAACTATTAAATCATCATTTTTTATGGAAGTATTTCAAAATTTTAAGATCACAAAATAATATTCGTTTTAGTGATAAAGAATTTTCAAAATTATTGTTAATAATTAGAGAAGGGGACATAAAAACATTCCTAAATCCTGGATAACAGATGATGTCTGTACTAAAATATTTAGTAATTACAACAACTGTTTTGGTAATAATGTAATACTAACTTCACATAATAAATAAAATTTTCAGTAAATTAAATGGAGAGACAAAAACTTATTACAGCATCGATACTGCAACCTATAAAGGTGTTGATAAATCAGATGATAATATTTATATAAATTTTCCCGTAGAAATGTTAAACGATATTCGTAAAGGCTTGCCACCTCATGAACTTAAATTAAAAATAGGTATAATGGTAATGTTAATTCGAAATTTGAGTATATCAGACGGATTATGTAACGGTAAACGATTGCGAATTACTAAGTTGTTGAAGTATCACATAGAAGGTGAAATAGTTACGGGAAAAAAAATTAGGAATAAAGTTTTTATACCTAAAATCACATAAAATACTGGAAAATCTTCATCATAACCCTTTATTTTATATAGAAAACAATTTCCATTACTTGTAGCATTTGCTATGACTATAAAGAAATCTCAAAGTCAAAGTTTTGATAATGTAGGATTATACTTAAAAAGACCTCTATTTTCTCATGGTCAATTATACGTGGCTTCATCGAGATGCAAAAATAAAAATGGAATTTTTGTTTGAATCAATAGAGAAAACATTTTAGATATTGAAAATATAGTTTAGAAAAAAGTTTTGAAATATAAGTTAAAATGTATCTAGTAATAATAACATAATTTAAACATTATTATTATATGTATAGACATAATTAATTGCCTAACAATACACCCCATGAATGTTTATTGTGTTTGTCTATTGAATCAATTCCAACATTAATTTAAAACAGAATAAGAATAGACCTAAGTCTTCGTGATTTAATAGGGCTTTATAAGTTGGCACATCAAATAAGTCATCTTAACGTGAAACTTTCACGGTTTGTATGAATGATAAACTAAATGAAATTTAAATTTTTGTATGTATTGGTATTATTTATTCGTATATAAAATAATTTAATACATACACATCAAAATTTTACAAATAGTTTAACATAAATGCTAACAAAAAAAAAGCTGAACGCACCAAGAACTTTCTACTTATAAATAAATGGAACTACAATTGATATAAATTGATTTTTGGTCGTATTAGATTTTATAAATGAAATGGTTATGAATCACTCGCATGTATAAAGTCCATCCATTTACCTCCTGGGTGATATGGAATAATAGACGAAAACAAAATATATTGTAAGAAACAAAACATGTTCTTATTAGTAAACATTCTTCACAAATAAACATTTTTACGGTACAAAAATATATATATGACATATTATTTTTATGATGTATTAAATTAAATTTTTTTTTAAAAGACTCTGAGTAAAACATGAATGACTAAATAATCTTAAGACTTCCAATATAAATGGTTCTTCATGGTGGAACGTTGCTTGGAATGCCTCACACAGTTAACTATACAATATAAAAGTTAACTTTATAATTCAATATATAATAATGATAATGTTTTGCGCAATGAACCCCTATAACTCATTTATGACTTCAAATTTATCTTGACAATGAGATAAATCGTGTCGATAAGACGGTTTTGTCTTAAAGTAATTTAACATTAAAGCAGATTAAAAATAATAGACTAATCCATGTACGACACGTGCACGTCTGCATACACATCAAGGTTAAAGAAATACGATAAATACGATGTGATCCACGGTCTCCAAAAGAAGTGTGGCAGACGTTGGGGGGTGAGGGGCGGTGAGGGATTATGAAAAAATGCGCGGGGGGCTGTGGGGGGGTTAGAAAAAACTGCGATATGTCGAAATAAGGGAAAAAATGACAGGTTTTTACCTTAATTTGTGGGGGGGAGGTGGGGGTGAATGGGGGGGGGGCTATGGGGGTGTTGTGTGGAATGCCCCACCGAGATAACTATATAATACAGGAAGACATATGTATATATTTGTTGCGCCGCTGATCTACAGTAAGATGAGTGACAACGGGCCATAGACCGAAGAGATCATTGAAAATTATTACCTAGATGTGGAAAGTCGACCAACCTGTGAAGAGATATTAAAAAATTGAGAAGTGCGCTCGGGCGGCTCGAGGATCGAAAAAGCCACCAGACTGTCACGCTGGTTATCAGGAGAGTATATTTCCCAGGATATTATAGGGGAAATCGATCCGGTCGAAAATAGAACTAGACGATGTGCCATTCGCTCGTCGTTTTTTGAAACTACATTGGACGAAGAACTAAAAATACTTCAGGGAAGCAAAGAAGAAAATGGTGAAGAATCCCACTCACTACAACTTTTAGGTACAAAAGCAATGCAGGAAAATTTGTACCGTATCTGCCTGATAGGAGAGGATCACTGTCCAGTGGAGGCTGTTCCGTAGGCTCAAGGTTTTTTTCCTTCTAAGTTGTTATAGGTTTGCCCGGCGCAGACCTTGGAGAGGATCAGTGATTCCTGGTTAAATGCTTAGAATCAAGAGGGTAATATAGGGTCGTCGGTCACCGGGTTTTCCAGCCTTGCGAAGAACAACTCCGCAGGTGACGTCTGCTAGTGAATGGTTGACTTGGTTAAATAGTGCCCGTCTTAAGTTAATATAGTCTTTTAGTCGACGAATTGCTTCCGGAAATTGTAGTAAAAATATAATTGTTGGCAAAGTAGTTTACACTTAGGTGTCCCCTAAAAAGAACCGATAAAATTCATGGTGAAGTAGAAAACATAAATACTTATAATGGCCCTAAAAAGCGCTAGTGGTGAAACTTCTAGGCTATTCTTTATTATTACTCCTGATTATAAAGAGCTGGCTATGAATAGCTTTATTCTTACCCTGGGAGTTTCTATGTACGGAGACTGTGATGGAGGGAGGTACGCCGCTGACCAGAGAATATCTCGTCTTCGGGTCGTTCTCCGGATGACCAACCGCTCATCGTTTGACGCGGACATGTGGGTAAGCACGTTGGGGACGCAATGACTAAGAAGGTAGCCGTTGTGGCTGCCCGTGCCCCTCAGAGCTGTTTTCCCCGGCTTACATTCGTAGCCAAAACTTCTCTGACTGCACCAGGCGAGATGGTGGGACTGCCACACAACTCTCAAGAGTTGGTGCAGATGATGCTCTTGCTAGATATGTCTTCTGGTATTATGCTAGAGACGTCATCGATTGGAATGAGTTTTTTTTCTATCGCACTCGTCGAGATTCAGGGTGAATGAAATTCTAGGTCCCTTCCCCCTTAGAGAAGAGTGTCATCCGTAACCGGAATACCCAGCTGCAAGACTCTCATCTACATTCTCCATGCAGCTTGTTGAACTGCCGAAGCATAATTGCATCAGTTATCGAGATGCTCCGGCGTATTATAACCACACTTATTTAATTATGTTGCAGGTAGCTTCTATTTTATATCGACACCACCTATCGAAATCTACTGAACTAACGTGAAAAGCTAGCGAACTAAGAGCTTATTTATTGGTTTTGTTCAAAACTCTATCAACATAAAAACTATAATAAAACCATCTAGGAAGTGTCAAAAATCGGTATGCAAAATTTCAGCACAATCGGTTCAGTAGTTTTTGCGGTTAGCGATTTCAACGGTTTTAGCGACTTTGCTTTATATATCAGTAAGATATACACATATATATATGTAAGCCACAAATTTAAAGAGCTTAAATTTTGGATTGGTCGTTTTGAAGGTTTGAAGCAAAACACATAAGATGCAGTAAAATAACTGTATTATAAAAAATAATATGAACATGTTAGCAAAGCTAAATAAAATATTACAATTAAACCGCACACTTTACACCAACCTGAATCAATATAACTGTCGATAGCAAAACCTGCTCTACAAAACTACAATCACAACAAATCATGCAAGACTCACAGCTCGGAGTTACATTACTCACTCACTCTCTCCTACCATGAGGAACCAGTTTGCTTGCATGAAAAAAATTGGACTCGTTCTTTTTAAACCTGCTATCCAACAAAAATATAACGTCTGAAATCTTATCTTTAATTTTAAATGGCCCAATTCTTATTGTATCCAATTTTCCCTTATTCAATCTATTACCACTCTGTACATAAACCAAATCTCCGATGTTATAATCTATTTCCCTAACATTCCTATCATAGTACTGTTTATTTTGCTTGTGAATCCTCCTAGATTTTTCAAAAGCTATCTTCCTATTTTTGTTCAAATTTGACAAATCATTATCCCTAATATCATCAGGCAAAAAAGATTCATAAAATCCTGTCAACAAATAACTCGGTGCAAATCACGTTGAACTATGAACGGTATTGTTGTAATTTTTAACACACTCCTCTGCAATCATTGTCCAAGACCTATTCCTATTTTCATAACTTTTACATCTTATTCTATTTACCAATGTTTGATTAGTTCTTTCATGTAAACCATTAGAAAATGCACAATCTACAGCTGTAAAAACCATGGTTATTTTTTCTTTCTTTAAAAACTGCTTGAACTGAGTTGAATTTATACCGGGATATTGATCAGCTAACAATACCTGAATATTACCCTCTTTTTTAACCTTACTAATCAAATTTATAAAATCTTTAGCTGTTCGAGTTTTTGAAGTCAAAATATAAACAAATCTTGTAAAGTGATCTATTGCTATATGCAAATATTTCTTATTGCCTTTAAAGCCATCTATTGTGTCCAAAGACAAAATCTCAAAAAGTTCCCTTGCTGGACCAAGCTGCGATAAAGGTACCTTAAAACAACCTATTCTCGTCTTATTTTTAATACAAATTTCACAAGATTTGCAAATCCATTTCATGTGTTTATACATGTTTTTAAAATAAAATTCTTGTCCAAAAGTTAAAATCAACTGCTTTGTACCAATATGTCCCTGATCTATATGAACATCCTTAACTAAAACTCTTCCAAAATCCTCAGTCAGCCAAATCTTTTCTTTATTATTTAAAACCTTATAAATTATATTATCCTTGATTATACACTTATCATCCGCTTTCAACAATCTTTGATTCTCCTTAATATCCTCTAATTTTAATCAGTTTGATGTCCTAATCACCGAATCCTCTTCTGAGTCCTCGCGAACATCCAACACCGGATTTCTGGACAAACAATCAGCCTCAATATTATCCTTTCCAGGGTTATATACTACTTCAAAGTCAAACTAAGAAACATAATTCAAAACTTGTATCAATTCTTCATCCTTACTTTTTTCAACATTAAAATTCTTCAGAGGTCTATGATCAGAAAGAATAATAAACCTCTTACCGATTAAATGATATTGTTAATACAATATGGCCTCTTTAATGGCTAAACATTCAATAAATATTGCTCTTTTATTCTTCTGGGCTGGAGTTAATTTCCTCGAAAAGAAAAATACTGACTTTATTGATTTATCTTCCTGTGGCTACTTAAAAATTGCTCCCACTCCCTCAATGCTTGCATCAGTGAAAATATAAATTGGGGCCTCTGGATCAAATATTGCCAAAGCAGGAACCAAACACAAATAATCCCTTATCGATTCAAAACTCTTTTTACATTTTTCAGACCAAAAGAAAACAACCTCTTTCCTCAGTAAGTTCCTCAAAGGATTCAGTAAAACAACATGATTTGGTATAAATTCTAAATAAAAATTCACTTTGCCCAAAAACTGTCTTACCTGCTTCCTTGTTTGAGGCACAGGAAACTTCTTAATAGCCTCCACATTATCATTCATTGGCCTAATCATATTACCTCCAATTTCATGACCCAAATAAGTAATTCTCTCCTGAGCAAATTGGCACTTTTTCTTATTTAATTTAAAATTCTGTTCTACTAATGCTTTTGATACCAGTTCAACATGAATCATATGTTCTTTGTAATTCTTAGAAAACACAAGAATATTATCTATGTAATTTAGAGCAAATAAATCCAACTTATTCTTTCTAATTACTCCTGCCAAAATTCTCTGGAAGATCGCTGGCGCCGATTTTAATCTAAATGTTAAGCAATTCCACTGCCAGTGCCCGTGATGCGTAACAAAAGCCAACTTATATATATCCTTTGCACGCACTGAGACTTACCAAAAAGCAGAATTAATATCCAACTTGGAAAAAACCTTACAACCTCTAGCACACACAGTCAAATCATCTATTCTCGGAAACGGTTGACTTTCAGGTAAGCCCAACAAAAATTCACAATCCATAGCACCATTACTAACAATAAAAAATTGAAAATATTCCTCTAAATTACCAATTTTAATTTTTAACATAACTAATCCTTCAGTGTTTGCCAAACCTGCCACACCCTTTAAAATATTCCTCCCACTCATCACATTCTTAACATTTAAATCCTTACTCAGAAATTTATTGCCAACCAGTGACACACTTGATCCAGAGTCATATATACCCACTGCTGGACGTTCATTTGCCAATATTCTAATCTTAATGAGTGGGACAACTATTCGTTTTTTGCCTGCTCGCTACTAGCTACCACTTCCTGAATCTCATTGTTATTACTTATTCGTACATTTTTATTCTTACCCTTTCTATCTTTATTATAACAAAAACTCTCCGCATGAAATCTATTTTTAAACCCTAATCTTTCACAAATCCTGCAAGATTTTTTTTCACTCAACTTTTTGTTTACATCATTTTTTATTTTCATCATTTAACCTACCAAATTGTTTCAATTTAGACATCAAACATTCAATATTTACAATCGACTTTCTTTCTAATTTATTTTGCACAAAACTTGGTAGGCTAGTTACAATCATATTAATCTGAGTATTTACAGACATAGTCTCATCACTCTCCAACAACAACCTTCTTTTTTTTAAAGCAAAATCGATTAAAGAACCCTTATAAAATTTATAGCCAATCGCATACTCAACATCTGTCCAGGACTGCACATTAAAAGTGTCAATGAAGGAATTATTCCACGCTTCCCAATTTATTATAGAATTTTGTCTAATAAATACAAAATACCAGTCCAATGCTGGTCTTTCCAAAAATAATCTTAAAAACTCAACACATCTATTCTTATCCAATCCAATCCTGACACACTCCTAAACAAATAATGTTATCCACACTCCAGCATTCAAATTATCACCGTTAAACTTTTCAATCACAAATTCCTCTACCCCTATCTTTTTCGATTGATCAACATTCAGATTATTAACAGTCACCTCATTGTTTACATCCAAACTAGCCTCTTCAAGATATTCATCAAACAAAACAACATTACCTTCGCCATCTAAGTATATATCTTTAAGTTCGTTAGATAATGTCAACAACACATTACAATATTTATTTCTAATTTTCAAACTTTTGACGACATTTTTTACCACTGCCGTATCGAAAAGCCTAGCATGATGAGCACTAGTCTGCTTATCAACTGGAAACAAAAGACTCTCCTCTTGATCCTGCAGCTGAATCTTCTTCACCTTTACAACAGTACTCCTATTATCAGCTCCAGCCTCCGAAACAAACAAAAATTTTGCTTTCAACTCCATTATATTCATTTATAAGCCACAAATTTGGAGAGCTAAAATTTTGGATTGGTCGTTTTGAAGGTTTGAAGCAAAACACATAAGATGCAGTAAAATAACTGTATTATAAAAAATAATATGAACATGTTAGCAAAGCTAAATAAAATATTACAATTAAACCGCACACTTTACACCAACCTGAATCAAAATAATTGTCGATAGCAAAACCTCCTCTACAAAACTACAATCACAACAAATCATACGAGGCTCACAGCTCGGAGTCACATTGCTCACGCACTCTCTCCTACCAGAACTACCAACAGCAAAGCCAAGCTTAGCTACGCTCAAGCTTACATATATATATATATATATATGTATATATATATATATATAAAATCATATTTCGCAGATTACGAGTTTTCATTTCTCCACCCACTAACAACCCTCTCCTCCCACGAGTTCTCACTGCAGGACGGGATGCAGTTGGAAGGAGCTTTGTCACAAGCCCGAATTATTTTGGGTGGGGGTTGAGGTAGAAGGGGCCATACGGCCTTTTGCTCCAGAAAACCAAGTGGTGTTTTATTGTTGATGTAAGCCCTAAACAATTATTTACGTATTTTGAAAGTAACAAATTAACGATGAGTAAATAAATGTTGATTATAACGTAATATGAAAGCTACTTTACTAAAATATACTAATTTACAAGTTTAAAAATAAATTTCTTTTTTTTAATTATTCTATTAAGTAAATCATTTATTAATTTAATTTATAATTAAACCAAATTAATTAATATACATTAAATAAAAATTTACAAAAAAAATAAGTTACAAACTACACTATAACATGCGGGAATCAAATTCTTTATACTGGGACTGTTGACAGCAGAGTGGGCAAGGGCTCGATTAGTGTACATATGGTCGGAGGTTCGAATCTCTTTGAAAACTATGTGGCGTGATGATATCATGTGGTGTAGAGGAAACTGGAAGTACGTCACGGGGGTTGAGGTGAAGGAGGAGAATCAAGCAAAATCCACTTTCATCACACTTCTTCTCAAGGTCAAAATCTAAAATCGTTGACTGACTCTCGCGCATAATGCGCCTATAGAAGTATAACTTCGATAAAAATTTTGTTGTAATTTCGAATGACGAATAACTTTATTAACATAAAAATTGCTTTATACAGCTACAAAATAAAAAGAAGTGTATAAAAAAAAATTTCAATTATGTAAATAAAAGTAACTTCTCTAGTTCTGAAACGATTTATTATGAACTATTAGGTCTTGATATTCAAAGTTTACGGTAAAACAGCTCTTTTTTCATAAGTTACATTTTTTAGCTAGATGATGTATAGTAGGAAAACACAACAACTTTTTCAGTAAAACATTTTTTCAAGTTATATGCTTCAAATCAAAAAATCAGATGGAAAATTTTTCTATCTTTTTTCAATCAAACATACAGTAAATCGATCAGTACAAAAGAAAAGGTTTATTTGCTTTTTTTATTGTTGTGGTAATGAAAGCCAAATTAGGTAGATAAGAACTTATAGAAAAAGCGTTTATTCGATTAAGTAACAGAAATATAAAAGCGGGTGTATATTTTGACTGGCTAGCTAATATAAACAGTGCAGAGCGTAATCGAACACAGTACTACAGAGTGAGTCGAGGTCTTCATACAGACTAACTTTCCTATCCGGTCATCCAATGAGGCAGGCGTCTCTCGCGCACACACTCACTCGCACCCACACCCGCACACCACAGCTAACATCAAGTGAAAAGCACTTTAATATACCAACACTTCCTCCTTTTCCTTGATGCTTAACTACTCGATCGATTCACACTTGCATACACCTATAAGCTCTCGCATGGATTCAAATTTATACTTAGGCAATGCTTTGGTGAACAAATCCACCTTCTGCAACTCTGAAGGAACATAACACACCTGCAGCTCACCACTCTTATGCTTCTCACGCAAGAAATGATGTCGAACATCAATGTGCTTTGTCCTTTTATGGGCACTGGTATTTTTAACAATTTTGATTGCACTTTGATTATCAACAAACAGTATCGTAGGAAGAGCACACTGATGCTGTACATCATTTAGCAAATTTCGCAACCATATCAATTCAACCGCAGCTGTGGCCGCTGCCACGTACTCCGCCTCTGTAGTGCTCAAGGTCACAATCTTTTGTCTCTGTGCGGACCATGTTATCGCCCCACCTGACAGCATAAAAACAAATCCAGTTACTGACTTTCTCGTTTCAATATCATTTGCGAAATCAGCGTCAGAAAAACCGCTTAAGACATCATTCTCACAACCTTTAAAACTGATTCCGAAGCCCGTGGTACCAACGAGATAAGCAAGAATTCGCTTGACCCCCTGCCAGTGAGACCGATCATGCCTGCTCAAAAATCTACTCACTGCGTTAACGGCAAATACAATGTCTGGCCTTGTCATGACCGCCAAATACATGAGCGATCCCACTGCCTCTCGATATGGCACGTTACTAATACATTCATTCTCGTTTTCAACTGGATACAAAATAACGTTTGGATCGAACGGGACTGACGATGCCTTTGCCTCGCTCATATTAAATTCCTTTAAAACTTGCTGAGTGTACACAGTTTGAGTTAAATAAATCTCTGTCAAGTCTTTGTTTCGCTTAATCTCCAAACCTACAAAATAATCAGCACTACTTACAGTAACTTCAAACTTATTACGCAACATTGAAATAATAAAATCGATGGCTACACACGACTGACTCAACAACATACCATCATCCACGAACAGACCCAAAAACACTGGAATTTCTTGGAATTTACCAATAAATACACATTGGTCTGATTTACACTCTATAAAATTGAATTTACTTAAGAACTGCTTAAGCCGCAAATTCCAGCATCTCGGGGCCTGCTTCAGTCCATACAGCGCTTTGTTCAATTTACACACATACATATCATTCTTTGACAAACCACCACTATCACTTATAGACTCTTCACCTTTGTCACTTACACAAACACCTTCAGGAACTTCCATAAACACATCCTCGGAGAGATCACCATAGAGGAACGCTGTTTGACGTCGAATGACGCCAACTCCAGATCTTCTTGAGCGGCCAACGCCAGCAGCGGCTTAAGAGAATCACCACTGGAGAGAATGTCTCGGTGTAGTCGACGCCTTCCCTCTGCATGAATCCCTTGGCGCATAGTCGTGCCTTGTAAGCTGGTTTGTTGGCGTTCTTTTTGACTGTCTTGAAGACCCATTTTGATTTGATAGTTGGTCGACCTGGATCCCTGGGTGCTACGGACCAGGTACCATTGCGCTGATGGGCCTTGAGCTCCTCGTGTGTTGCGTCGAGCCAGTCCTCCGACTGTTCACTTATTAGTGCCTCACTGAAAGTTGCAGGGATTTTAACTTCAGCAATATTTGCCTGGTATCTCACTGGGGCTTTTAAAGAGCTTCGCTCTCTCAACCCTATACGTGACGGTGTGTCCTTGTTGATCTCCACGGCCAATTGTTTGTTTGTTCCAGACTGGTTGGTACATTGTGCCACCTCTCCAGGAAATTCTTCTTCCTTGGGCATATCCTGTGAAACATCTTTTGACTTATGCTCTTCAACCAGTGTTGTGAACTCGGGCAGCACGACAGTTTCGCCATCGGCCATTTCTCGTACTCCTAGCTGTCCGGTGAAGATCACATTCCTAGAGACACTTATCTTCCTTGCAGCTGCATCGTACAGTCTGTAGTTCGTTGATTCTCCGTCGAAGCTCACAAGACTAACTGCCTTGACCCGAGGCTTAAACTTGGTGGTGAAAATCTTTGGGATGTGCACGTATGCCTGAGCTCCAAATGCCTTGACGTGAGTCAGATCTGGCTTCCTCCCAGTCCAAGCTTCATATGATGTGGTATTTTTGTTGTCTCCTACAACTGTGACACGATTCAATAAGTATGCAGCCGTATTGACGGCCTCCACCCATAAAAATCTTGGAAGACCAGGGGCCAGCAGCATTTTCCGTGCACACTCGACTACGGTTCTGTTGCTCCGCTCGGCCTTTCCATTTTGCTGTGGAGTGTACGGTGCAGATAGCTCAAATGCTATTCCATGTTTCTTCATGTACTCCAGCATATTCTCGTTTACGAACTCCTTTCCTTGATCAGACCGTAGAGCCTTAATGGAAGTGCCAAACTTGTTTGCCATAGCGCGCGCTCGTACACTCGAAATCTCTCGTATACATCAGATTTGTTTCGTAGAAAGTATACATATCTGTAGCTTGTGGCATCATCCATGAACGTGACGAAATAGCGAGCTCCACCAAGCGACTTGACCGACATTGGACCGCAGACGTCACTGTGAATCAGCTCTCCAGGCACGGTCCTTCTTCTTTCCTTGTTTTTCTTGAACTGTAGCCTATGTGCTTTGCCAAGCGTCGCAGAAAAGGAAATTCGTCCCTTCCTTCAGCTTGATCCCAGACACAAGTCCCATGTCTACAAGCATCTTTAACGCCCTTACATGAACGTGCCCCAGCTTCTCGTGCCAACATTTGAGACTCGTTGTTACACTGGCGGCCTGCTCGACGTGTGTGACTGTCTTGATCAGCATTTTGTAGATATTATTCTCTTGCAGGAATCCAGTTGCCAGCAGGTCAGAACCATCGCAGACTTTGACTTCGTTTCCGAGAAACTCCACTTTATAGCCTTTCTTAGCTCAGACGCCGACCAACAGGAGATTTTTCTTTGTGCTTGGAACGTGCAACCCTTTCTCAATGCAGCCGTCCAGCCATTTACCATTGACAAATCTCTTGATGTTTACAGTGCCTTCTCCGACTACCACACACTCACCGTCGTCGCCTAGTGAGACTTTTCTTCCGTCTCTCTCCAGTTTATAAGTAGCAAACCACTCTCGACGACTTACCATATGTATGGAACACCCGCTGTCGGTAAACCAGGCGTCTCGCTGGTCTGTCGCCTCGAGGCCTCTCAACTCGCTGGCAGAAAACAAAGCTTATTTTCTGCTTCTGCGGGGCTTGTAGTTGAAATCAGCGCAACACTTCGACTTGCCCGTGTCTGCTTGCTGTCGGATGACTGTTTGCGCTGTGGACACTCTTTCGCATAGTGCCCCTTTTCATGGCAACGAAAACATTCAATGTCGCTTTTGTTTCTTCGAGTGTTGCCTCGATTGCCTTCTTTTGCTCTTGTACCGCTTCTGTTATTATTTCCAACTGTAGCTGCCAGTGCTCTATCGTGGGACTCGTTACTTTCTTGATATGCTTCTTCTTCGAGTAGTCTTTGCTCGAGGTATTCCACTGTTTATTTATCCGCACTCACACTATTCCAGGCAATGCGAAAATTTCTGTACTTTGATGGCAAACTTGCTAAAATTTTCGCCACGATCACAATGTCTGGCAGATTTTCGCCTAGATCCATTACTTGCCGTGCCATATTGGTGACCTTGGAGATGTGCGCTGCTATTGAGTCCGTTGGCTCCATGTGGTATTCGTGGAAACGCTGCATGAGTAGCAGCTTATACGTTGTTGTTTTCTGCTCGTGGATTGCACATAGTCGATCTCACATCTGTTAAGCAGTATCGCACGACGGTAGGTGTCCTTGTTGCTTTGTGTCGACCGCGGACGAGATATAAAATTCCGCCTTGGCGTCGTCCTTGACCCAGGCCTTGCCGTCGACTGTTGTCAGGTCCGTTGGTCTTGCTCTTGTGCCATCCACTACGTCAAATATGCCGTTTGCGACAAACAGATTTTTCAACTGCAGCTTCCAGCTCTGGTAGTTGGAGCCGTCGAGTTTGTCGACGCAGCGCGTTGAGAGTTCGGCCATTTTCCTTCGGACACTTTTCACGATTGTATACTTTTTAGCTTTTCGAGGGTCTGGGCCCATAACCTTTTATTGTTGTGGTAATGAAAGCCAAATTAAGTAGATAAGAACTTATAGAAAAAGTGTTTATTCGATTAAGTAACAGAAATATAAAAGCAGGTATATATATTTGACTGGCTAGCTAATATAAACAGTGCAGAGCGTAATCGAACACAGTACTACAGAGTGAGTCGAGGTCTTCATACAGACTAACTTTCCTATCCAGCCATCCAATGAGGCAGGCCTCTCTCGCGCACACACTCACTCGCACCCACACCCGCACACCACAGCAAACATCAAGTGAAAACCACTTTAATATACCAACAGCTTTTTTTTTTGTGTACAAAATGAATCAGTCAATCGTCAACATGGGTTTTCTCGATATCACTAATTGTTTGTATTAATAAAGTTTCTCACTTATAACAATCGAATTTTTTCCTTTGCAGGATATTGAATACATTTAAAATTGTCGAAAGCTACTCTTACGTAGCACATACAATTGCCTAACATGGACTTGCCTTTACTGCGCAACTAACATAGTTAATATTTTTTTTTACTGTAACTACAAGTTCCATTATTCGTAAATCACATATTTATTTTTATTCTGGATTTTTTGTACTCATATAAAAAGTAAAACTTTTTAAATTTATATATTGTACTTTGTTTAATACATATGTATATAAATATCTCCTAACACATTTTTTTCTACCAATTTATTACTTTAACACTTTAGTAAATCTATTACTGCCACAAAATATTTTAACACATTTGTATCTGTCAATTGACTATCGATTATGCGTGCTTATACTTTTTACATCATCCGCAGATAAAATTTTTTTTTGCTTTGTTTACTCTAAGTATATTTCCTTTAAATCTAACCGTCTCCGTCGCTTTGCGCTTTACACTGATCACGATTTTTACGTTTACGTTTAGTATATATCACAGAATCGTTTTTAATCACTCTAAAGCAATGGAACAATAATATTATTAACAATGTTAAGTAATCTTAATTATAAATCTTTAACAATGTATTTACAAAATTCTAAACAAGACTAGTTTCCTTGAATTCGCTAACCCTACCTGACACTACTATGCCAAACACCATAATGTAGTCTACGCTCCTGTTTATCAAGTATGTCGGAAGAACCACGTCCTGCCCTTGACAACGCAGGGCGTGATAGTAAAATTGGCCCTACAGTATGTCGGTCTTTTTACCGTTACAATTATGTTGGGTTCTAACACGCACAAGTTAAAGTCCAAAGAAGGCACGCGCTCAGGACCTATGCACATAAGGAAGCTAAAACCATAAGTGAGAAAAACTTAGGCAACAGCAACACAATACGTTCAGGCTGATGACGACTCGTAGTTCAACGCAGAAGTGGTCGAGGCTCCTCTACCACTGTAAAAAAGCGTCGAATAACGAGCCGAATTAATGGAAGCGAGGCTGTCAAATCAGCCAGGCCAAAGCCAAGCCATCCGCGAAAAGTGACTTTATAGTTGAAGCTATCCACCACGGTCAATACATCTTCGATTAACAGCAGACCACGCGACGATTTCTCTGCATGCAACCAAGCTATGGATCAGCAGTCAAGCGATACGCGATGTTGGTGACGTAGACACACAGCTGAGACGTAGTATTGTAAGCGCTCTCTATTAACACTCATGTATCTTATCTGAAAAAATTTTTCTCTCCCCACTTTTTTGTTCATTTTGTTTCGTTGAGGTGAAATTGTTTCAGATGGAAACGAAACCAGGAAGTCTTGGTACCCTCCTGTGGTATCTTCAACACGCTCAAACTGACTAGGAGTCCGGCTAGCTCACCGTGTCCTTTCAAGAAAGCCTTAAAGTTAGGGCAAAGAAGAATCCGTCCTTGGCCATCAACCTCCCCTCCCCCCCTCTAACAATGGCCAGGTAAAACCCTCATAGGAACGCCCAGCGTCCTTAAGCCCGTGATGGAACCACAGTCACGGTAACCTTGGGAAGAAATAGAAATTGTAAGGATCGGCCCTAGAATGGCATCCAGGACCGCCTTAACCAGGCCCACGAACGGCGCTAGGAGGCGATTGCCATGTTTACCGAGGTCAAGACCTTCGTCCGTGAGCAGAGTTTAATCTGTCAAAAAGCGGACTGCATTACGGAGTTATCTATTTTTTTTTTTTTTTATTTGTTTTTTTTTTTAATATTATAATGATTGTTTTCTTTACTTTTATTTTCTTGTGATTTCCTCCCGTAGGCTTTTTTTTCTTTGTAATAAAAAATCACCAAACATGTGTATTTTATTTTGTCGTTTTCTTAAGACTGACTCGACCGTATTAGAATTTATAATATCTGGAATTTTAAATGATACTGTTAACATTTTTAATGAATTTTAACACGTAAATCTTACTAGAAACATTCAGTGTATTACAGTACAATAAAAAAGCTTCGGGTAGCACTTAGCCCGGTTTTGACAAGAGTTTTTATGACCTTAGAAGTAATTTTCACCAAGCCTGTTGAGAACCAGTGGACAGTGAGTGCTTGGGTACCCAACTAAGAAGTTATACATCTATAAAATTATATGGTAGATGATACAATCATAAAGATAAATAGACCTTCCATGAAACTATACTGTGTACAAAGGCGGTGCAACTATCGTTGGATTGAGTATACCTACGTTAGTTAGGTGTGGTTTTAATAAATATCGAATCTGCTGATTGTTTGAAAACAATTACCTACTGTCTACGCTGATTACATCTGTAACATCACACTTACATTTATCACATACGCTTACATACTTATTTCTAGTCCCTATTTAATATCCAACATATAATTGTGTCTAAAAAATTAAGACAAACCATCCTGTAGTACCGCTTTTTTTAATAGCATAGTAGTACATATCAGAGAATATTCCTTTAGAATGTTTATCACGCATAGGTCTTTTCACAGATATTATACAAGTATCAAAAGTATACTAAAAATACTTCTCTCACCTCTCTGAATTTTGTGAAAGAAGAAGACGCAATAAAAATCAATTATTGTATTTATACAGTGCAGAAAATATTTTTTTTTCTAATTATAAAAATTATAAAAGAATGTGAAAAATTGTATAAACAATCATTTATTTATTTCAAAAGTAACAAATTAATAATAGTAAATAAATGTTTAATAATAAATATAAAAATTTCTCTTCTAATATATTCTAATTTCCAAATTTTTGAAAAAAACATGTTTCAAACAAATATATTTTATCAAATAAATTATTAATTTATGTAATGTATAGTTTTATAAAACGAATTAATACGCAGTAAGTAAACATTAACATTAAAAATATGTTATGAACTGTACGATAAAATACAGTAATCGGTAATCTATGTAAGTTTTTTTTTTTTTTTTAAATTGGTCAAAAGAAAAAGAAATAAAATTCAAAATGTGTGCTGTAAAGTGGGAAAGGGGGAGAATCAGGCAAAATCCACTTCCGTTACACTTTTCTCAAGATCACCAATCTAAAATCGTTGATTTACTCTGTAAGACAGAACGCGCCTGTAAAAGTATAACTTAAAAAATGTTGACAACTACCCTAACGTGTACACGCTTGAAGTTTCTAATTATATCAACACTCCGGACGAAGACTATGACTTTCTTGGTCGTAAACGAAAACTATGCCCTTTCGACATCCCGGGACAGTAAAATTTACTTTTTTCTTTGCTGGATGAAAACTATGCCCTTTTTTGGTTTCATACGAAAACTGTGCCCATTTTTGTAAGTCCGAGTAAAGACTATGACTTTTTCTCAAGCACACGAAAATTACGTGCTTTTTTTGAATCTGGACGAAAACTATGCACTTTTTTGGCCCTGGACGAAGACTAAGCCGTTTTTTGAATCCAGAAAAAAAACCATTCCTTTTACGAGTCCAGACAAAAACTACGCTAATTTTTTGAGCCTGGACAAGAATTACATCATTTTTGCGTATAAGTATAAATTTTTTTTTTTTTTTTAACGAATACTAGAATATTTTTAGATAGTTTACAGTATTAGATCAGCTATTTTCCTAAAAACTAAGAGTATGTTAACAATAAATTATTAATTAAATATTTTAACAGGGTTAAAAAAAAATTTTTATAGTAATGTAAGGAAATAATGATTTTGTAGCAATTTCTAATTACAAATAAAAGTACAAACATCACTTAAGGTACATGCCTACCATTTTTTAAGCGAAACTAAAAGAAGCAGTGTAATTTTGGTTGTGTTCCATGTTTTACAAAATCTTATGTCATAATTACGTTTCCGTAACTTTTTTAAAGAGTGATACAGGTATAGACACGTAATAAGAGTAGACTGCTTATTTAGGCCTCGTTGCTTAAGTTTAAGTAGAAAGAAATGAAGAGCTTAGTGTTAATACCTATCTTTTCTACATCTTATATGTAATCTTTATGCACCAAAAATACAGACAGACTCAGTGATTTATCTCTTTCTACTGTGAGCTTCAGCATCAAGGCCTGAATAAGCAGTCTACTCTTAGAATTCATCTAGGGATACTGAAGTACAGTGTATTATCCAAGTATGCTTGATTCTGCAAAATAGTTTGACAAAATCTATTACCAGATTAAAGGCATTTTATAACATTTTCAAGATAGTAATTAGTTTGTCCCTATCCTTTGAGAGAAGCAGAATAACTTACACGACACAGTCTCTGACGTGATGAGACAGCGACAAAGCATGAAAGGAAAAAAAATATCAGCCTCCAGTCAGGTCAACCCAAGTTTGGTAACCCCTAGTTCTAATATAAAAAATGAATACAAACTTTATTGTCACAGAAAAGTAATGTTCCATGTGTTTTATTATTTAATTGAGGTTCTATTATTCGGAAATTAAGCTCATTCAGTCTTGCAATTCTTATTGAACACAAAAGTTCGAGATTTTGACAGTTAACTGAAAAATTTACCAGTAGGATCCACTAGCTGGCGTAGGAGAAAAACTGAAACTAACTGCAGTAGAATTAAGTAAGTCTGGTTACAATACCCCCGAGTAAATTGTCGAATCAACAATGCACCAAGAATGAAGTTGCAAGCCATGCAGCTGGGTGTCCCAGCTACCGACAAAACTCTCTTCCAATGGACAAGCAACTAAATTAACAACTGCCACGAATAACAGGCATTCTAAACGCCAGAATCTGTTCTAACAATTTTTGGTTTCGTGGTCATTCTTCCAACTAATCTAGTGCTACCAAAGCAGATTTCGCAACAACAACAAGCCAGGGAAAATAACCCTGAGAAATCCAGTATACCTACAGAGGAGGTATTATCCAGGCCCACTTCCCTGATCAGTGGTAAACAGTTGATAATACGGGGAAAGATCCAAACATGAGATATTCTAGGGCCAGCGGCATACCTACCTCAAGGTCTCCGTACGCAAAAAATCCGAAGGTAATAGTCAAGCTACCTGCAGCCAGCTCTCCATCATCGACAATAGTAATGAGTGACTGGGAGTATCACTGATGGCCCTTTTCAGGGTCATCGTAAGTATTTACGTTATGTCATTAACCATCAATCTAATAGGTTTTTTTGTGGCCATCTAACATTAAACTACTTTGCCAACAAGTATATTTTTATCACCACTTTCGGAAACGATTCGTTCACTGTAAGATCATATAAAGCCAGCTACTCTTCAATCAAAGTCAGTAATTCGCTGACAGAATAAGTGGACTTGTTTGTCGCGAGGCTGGGAACCCTGACCACCGACGACCCTACATTATCCTCTTGATTCTAAGCATTTAACCGGAAATCACCAATTTTCTCTAAAGTCTGCGCTGGACGAAGGTAATAATAAAGCTATGAAGGAAAATAAACTTGAGCAAACAGTACAGTCTCAAACAGGCAAGCAACATGAATCAATCTTCTTACCTCAAATCACCAAGAAGACTGATCTCTGCAAAAAAAGTGCTTTAGACATCAATGTCTCTGGCACAACATCAGGAAATATTAAAAACGAGCTCTACAACTAGCTCGAACGCCTCAGATGTTGTAGTTTTTCTCCCAATTAGTCAAGTGCTATAACAGCAGGCCACAGAATTTGAGATATTGACGCAGTCACGTTGGCTGGAAACTTTAGTTAAAAAAGAGTTTAGCTCACTGGTTCTTTTCAGGGCCATTGGACGTAAAACTACCTTACCAAAAAATATATTACAAGTGAAAAAAATGGACAAAAATAGTGCTTAAGGTTCACAAAAGTTTTAACTATACCTATGGATGCAAGAGGTTAAATAAGAAAGAAAACTTTAAATTCTTCAAATTTACACAATTTAAGGCGTCAAGACCCTGATGTAGGATATTCATCGAGATTAAAACAGCAGCGTCAAAATTGACAAATATGAAATTCATGGAACGAGAAATCAGCTTTCCATTGTAACCCTTACAGTAATCACTTAAATCTCTTAGATTTTTAAGTAGGAAGAATAATATGTGTTTGTATTAATTGTGGCAATGAGAAAATACAGAGATTAAGCTCCAGGACTTATTTGCTCTAGTAATAAAGTTGTGAAATTGGAAAAAATAATTTTTTAATTATATATTTTTTGTCAGCTTCAGATCTTTACAGTTTTAACAAGTAGCTTTTTTATTGATTGTAACATGAAAAGGTATAAATCAACGGCCTCTAAAGCCAACAATTACTTTATGGCGTAAGGAACGCACGGTACTTTTCAGCATCATTACATTTTTTTCTACTTCTTAAAGCTTATTATTTGACCAAATAAACTGAATAGATTCCAAACAAAAATATTTTTAATAAGAAGTTTTTTGTTCTGAGAAGTATCAAGAATAGATGTAAAATTTTTAACTGAAAACGTTTTACATTACGTGTCAACAAACTATGGTGTTCCATTCAGTAAGCCTCGGGTGGAGCCGAGACGGGGGAATTGCTAGTGCAGGATATACGAGATGCATAAAATGTTTCATGAGATTGTTTTATTAACATTTAAAATGCGAGACTTCGGCTTATAAACGCAGGATTAAATGAAGGACGGTTGGTCACTTTACTTATCTCTACACGTTAAATGGACATGAGTGAATAACTCATAACGCGTAATCTTTCGTTTGACTCCCCTACTAAATTTTTCCAAATACCATATAAGAAGTTTGACTTCAAAAATCTGCTTGAATTTGAGCCTCTAACTCGCATAAGAAATAAATTTTTTTCAAGTTTTGAATGCTAGAAATTTCTCAACCATTCTTGCGATGATGTCGGGCTTTTTTAAACTATGACTTAACGCACCCTTGATTTTTATTTTAGGGCTTATATTTCAACTGTTGTTTGGTTTCGATTTCTAAAATTGTTTTTTTTCAAGTTATACTTCTATGTGCGCGTTCTGCCCTAGAAAGTAAATCAACGACTTCAGATTGGTGTCCTTGAAAAAAAGTGTAACGGAAGTAGATTTTGGTTGATTCTCCCCCTTTGCCCCACCCCTATTAACGTACATCCGGTCCTCTTACACCACAGTACGATATGCAACATTCACGTGTGTTCCCTTTAAAGACTCGTCGTGTACTCCCCCGATAGACTCTCTCCTTCCTCGCACTTCCCTTCCCTTGGCCCTAGGGCCCTTCGTTATGAGGTTTGAGAGAAGGAAGCGAAGAGTCTCACCTATACTATCGTCTGTTACACGTCCGAGGCTGCGACATCGTTGTCCTCGACGACGCTGACTTTTTAATTTATATAGTGTTTAGTCTGCATACTTGTTTGCAACTTTGTGTGTGTGTATGTGTGTGTGTGTATTGTATCCTGATGTCTGTGTTGTTCATGTAGTTTGGTATTTTACACTCGTTCTACCATTCAATTATAGGAAAC
Source organism: Copidosoma floridanum (assembly GCF_036245765.1). Classification (NCBI taxonomy): domain Eukaryota; kingdom Metazoa; phylum Arthropoda; class Insecta; order Hymenoptera; family Encyrtidae; genus Copidosoma; species Copidosoma floridanum. The sequence continues at coordinate 1,510,850 of NW_028321917.1, read as the reverse complement.
CGCTGTTCCCTTTACATTAATATTTTTGCTATTCCAATTATTTAATTTCCTCTCATCGTGTATCGAGTATATAACAATATTGTTTGTGTATGCGCTTTGCCTTGTATTACAACTATGTACAATATTGCCGTGAGGTGAGCATTTGCTTAATGCTACTTTACATTAAATCCTGTTTTACAATGTAGTTTCCATTTTAACTTCCGCAAACAAAAAGAATTCCGTACAAACTTCTCATTATAGTATTCAAGGGAACAAAAAAAATCTTTTTGGATCCCGTCCTCCAGACTGCGCCCTCCGATACAGTCAAGTGACTCCCGGCGATTCTTTTCGTCCACACATTATTATCATCATTATTATTAATACTGGCGGCCCCCCGTCTCAGCTTCACCCGAGATTTACTAAATGGAACACCATTGTGAGTTGACATGTAATGTGAAACGTTTTCAGATAGAAATTTTACATTTATTCCTGACACTTCTCAGAACAAAAATCTTTTTACTAAAAACATATTTGTTCGCAATCCGTACAGTTTACTTGGTCAAATAATAAGCTGTAAAAATTAAAAAAAGTATAATTATGCTAAAAAGTACAATGCGTTCCTTATGCCATAAAATAATCGTTGGCCATAAGGAGTGGTTGATTTGCAGTTTCTCCCGTGTAATTTACGAAAAGGGCGATTTTTCAACGATGTTTAGATTTCAAACTCCCAAAAATATTAATTAAAAAAAAATTTTTTTTTTTTATCTTACAACTTTATTACCAGAGCAAAAAAGTCCTGGAGCTTTATCTCTACATTTTTTATTGCCACAAATATACAAATATATTTTCTTCTTATTTAAAAATCTGAATTCAGATCTTAAAAGATTTAAGGGATTACTGTGAGGGTAAAATGAAAAGCTGATCTCTCACGTAATGGATTTTTTATTTGTCGATTTTGAGGCTGCTGTTCCAATCTCGATAAATTTTTTGCATCAGTTTCTTGACGCTTAAAATTGTATTCATTAGATACATTTAAAGTTTTCCTTCCAATTCACCCTCTTGCGACTTTTGTGACCCCTAAAGGCTATTTTCTGTCAACTTTGTTGAGTTCTAATACATTTGTAGGCAAGGTAGTTCGACGTCCGATTGCCCTAAAAAAGACCAGTAAGCTTCTTAAGTAAACTCTTTCTTGACTAAAGTTTACAGCAATAGTAACTGCTTGGATAATTCAGGGTGATCTTCTCTGGCCAGGTGTTGAAGACCCAGGCTGTCTGGGAGAAAAATTATAAGGTCTGAAGATTTAGGGCTAGTTGTAGTGCTCTTTCCAAACGTCTCCTGGTATAACGTCGAGGACATTGGTGTTTAAAGCACCTTTTTTTGCAGACTCAGTTGTTTTGTTGATCTAAGGTGGAGAGATTAGTAGAGATTAGTTCGTGATGCTTGCTCGTTCGAGACTCCCGTTGGCTCAAGTTTTTTTTTCCCTCCATAGCTGTTAGGTTCACCCAGCGCAGATCTAGGAGAGGATCGGCAATTCCTGGTTGAATTCTAAGAGTCAAAAGGGTAATATAGGGTCATTGCTCACCAGGGTTCCCAGCCTTGCGACAAACAACTCTGCTCGTGACGTCTGCCAGTGAATGCCTGACTTGGTTTAATAGTGGCTGGCTTTACGTAGTCTTTTAGTCGACAAATAATGTTTCCAGAAATGGTAGTAAAAATGTATTTGTTGGCACGGTTGTTTAAACTTAGGTGACCCTTGAAAGAACCGATGAGATTGAAGATGAAATAATGAATGTAAATACTTATATTGATTGGCGCTTATTCCCGTTCGCTTACTATTGCTATTATTATTATTATTATTATAATTATTATTATTACTATTATTATTTGTTAGATGTAGTGTTGGTGCTCGTAACTAAATTATTGAGCATGCGCAACAGCAAGAAGACGAGACGCTGTGACGCTGCACTTCAGCATCAAGTAACTTCAGTTTTTGTTCTCTCTCGCGTAGTCAGCCAGTCTGTTCACACACGCATTCTCTGTCTTCGCATTTTTTTTACGTTTTAGCCTACTTTTTCTGTTCGTTTAACTATTGTACTCAAGATAGTAAAGTGTAAAGATAGTCAAACCTTGAGATAGTGTAAATAAACGCGGTTAAGTTCAATTCTATATTTCGAGTGTGTTTTATTCGCCAAGTCACCTGCCTAATCCCATACTGCTAACAGGTTATGGGCCCAGCACGCTTATACTGCGGGACTCTGCTGCCTTCTGGGGCTGACCCTCTGCCACTTCGGTAGTAGTCGGGGTGAGAGGACTGCAGAGCTCTTCCATCTCGCAGTGCTCGCTGCCCGACGCAGAGCTCCCGGTTGTTTCCGCCATTATGTTTTCACGTAAAAAAAGGTGAAAAAAAGGCACACAGGGAACGCGCGATAAGCTCAAGCGCAGAGCAGAAAAAAGAAAGAGAAGAGAAACACAAGATGCGATCGAACAGATTCCACACCCACACTACCATTTAGGGCCCATAACCTGTTAGCAGTATGGGATTAGGCAGGTGACTTAGCGAATAAAACAAACTCGAAATATAGAATTGAACTTAAACACGTTTATTTACACTATCTTAAGGTTTGACTATCCTGACACTTTACTATCTTGAGTACAATAGTTAAACGAACAAAAACAGTAGGCTAAAACGTTAAAGAAATGCAAAGACAGAGAATGCGTGTGTGAACAGACTGGCTGACTGCGCGAGGGTGAACAAAAACCGAAGTTACTTGACGCTGAAGTGCAGCGTCACAGCGTCTCGTCTTCTTGCTGTTGCGCATGCGTAATAATTCATTTACGAGCACCAACAATACATCTAACACTCCCTCCCGTTCGTATCTGAATTTATTAAAATAAAAGAATAGGATATATTATAACATAAACACTGAGTATAAATGAGTTTTAATCAGCCAATGATGTGGAGCACGTGGGCTTCTGGGTCACTCATTGTAGTTGATTCCAACGAGCTAAAACATACACAGAAAATACATTAATCAGCATGTCTACCATCATTATCTATCTATTATTAATTTACTAATTTTACTATCTCAAGTTCAAATTTAATTATCATGCATTTTACGCTAATTAACATTCAAAATTTCTTTCGTTAGTCTTTCATGCAGTTCCAACGGCAGGAGTTTTGTAAAGATATCTGCTAGTTGTTCCTTGGATGGAATCCATTTAACAATTATTATTCCTCTGGATACACATTCCTTAACGTAGTGAGCCTTTATCTCGGTCATGTGTCTCAGCCTTTTGCCACCATCTATCTTAGCACTTGCTCCGGCAGCTTTGTTGTCACACCATAAATCCGCGGGCAACAATGTGCGAGACAATACAATACTTATAGAGTGTTCCAGTCCAATCAATTTTTGACTTGCGTCGCACATTGCCACATATTCTGCTTCGCAGGTTGAAATAGCAACATAATTCTGCTTTCTTGTTTTCCAAGCAACTGTATCCCCATACAGCCTTAGGAGATATCCGCCTGTTGTTATTGAGCCTTCACAGTCTGCCAAACTCGCATCTGAATAGGCTTTTAATCCATCTTTACAGCCTCTGTAAGTTAATCCTAGGGTCCTTGTGTGTTGTAAATATCGAAATACCCGTTTGACCATTTTCCAATCATCTTCAGTTAGGCCCATTCGATGTCTACTCAGTACATTCACCGAGTATAAAATGTCTGGTCAAATTGTGTTGGCTAAATACAGCAGGCTACCGACTGCTTCTCTCTACGGCACATTTATTCTCGTTATCGTTGTGCTTAACTCTCCAGCATCTTCAGAATCTTCTCTATCTTTTCTTTGCCGATTCGAAACTTGATTTGTCACCATTGGTGTTCTTTGGGGTTTTGACTCGTTGAATCCAAATTTCTCTAACATTTTATCTATGTATGGTGTTTGTGTCAGTGAAATTGTGTGAAGTTTTCTATCTCTTACCACTTTGATGCCTAGAAATGTGCCAACCTCGCCAAGATCTGACATCCTTCTTGGGCCGACCGCGCTTTCTCTTGACTACTGGTTCTCCCTCCGTTTCCAATGACTCTTTAAGGCTGGTCTTATGAAACTTAACAAACCATTCATCTTGTCTAATATCTGTCTTGTGGTTTCTCCAGTTTGCTATTTTGTCCTTTCCTCAGATATCTCTGAACACGAGTCTTTCGACTCTCATAAAGTTTTACATCTTCAGGTCTTAAGAAATTAAGAAAGAATAGCCAGTAGGGGTATAGCCAACCAGCACGACTCGTATCCATTGTGGACCGAATTTGGTTCCAGTGTTCCTTTGTATCTTGATAAAAGCGACGCAACCAAATCTTCTTATTTGGGTTATGTCTATCTTCAGATTGGGCGCAAACTTTTCTAAAGGGGCTATCATGTCGTTAGACCGGTGAGGTGTCCGATTGTAGGCATATACTGCACTGACCAGGGCTAAGTCCCACATGTTCTCCCTGAGCCCGGTGTCGTACATGTAGGCTTGCACCTTGTTTTGCAAGGTACAATTAATCCGTTCTGAGACTCCATTGTGCTGAGGAGTGTTCAGACAGACCAACTGAAGTTCTGTTCCCAACCTCTGGAGAACTTCTACTTTTTGGCCTCCTGTAAACCCCGTGCCTTGATTGGTTTAAAAATAGCATATCTTTGCATCAAAACCCAACAGGTTTCGTGCGCTTGTCACAAAGTTGTCCAAACAACGTCCTGCTTTACATTTCGTCTTCACTGGGTATGCCATAGTCATTCTTGAGTAGTCATCCGTGTAGACGGTTATAAATTTATATCCTTTAGGATAAGTAGCTGGGCTAATCGGTCCCATTGTATCAGCATAAACTATCTCAAGTGGTTTGGTTGCCCTATCTCTTTTAGTACTGAAAGGCAATCTCTTGATTTTAGCGACTTGGCACACCTCGCATGTTGTAATGAAGCTGTCGAAGATGGCCTTATTCAAATCCTTATTGTCCGGATATTTTTTTTGTAGTGCCTTGAGATATTCTGCTGAGGCATGTCCGAATCTTACATGCCAGAGCATGGCTCTGTTATTTTTCTCACATGTTCTGTACTTTTCTGTAAACAGGCTTTGAGCTTCTGGAATCTCACCAATCATTAGGTCATCACAGTTATTGATTTTTCTATCTTTAATTGTTTTCCTAAACTCACTTTGATGAGAGCTGTCTGAACCAGCTCTTCTCGATTCATTACTTGAGATTCCAGGGCAGCTCCTATCATTAGTGCTGACTTGCTGAACCTTCTCAGTCTTTGCTTTCAGGGGATTTTCTACCATTAAGAAGTCTATAATTTCTTTGCACTTATTTATAGTTTATAATTCCTTTGCACGCAGAAATTATAGTTTTATTAGAACGCGGATCAAATATATCTAGCTTTGTGTTATCAAGGTATATACTCATGCCCCTTTCAGCAAAACGGTGAAGCGACAGCAAGTTTCCAGCGAGTGCCTTAGCGCATACAACTCTATCTAGGATTATCTTGTTTTAGTTATTTTTACCCAAAACGCACCCTTCTTCCTCCGCTCTCAAGTCCGCGGAGGAATCTTTGTTCGCGGATTTGATCAATTTATTTTTACATTCATTAAAATTTTTGAAATAGAGTTTAGAATTAGCAAAATGTTCTGTGGCGCCTGAATCTGCTATGAACTCAATTTTCTTGCAACCGTTATCTCGTGTTTCCTCCACGCGCGTAGATAGCAAAGTTTCAGGGTTAACAGCAAACAAACCACTGCATACATTAGACCTAAGTATTTCTACATTATTATTACCTTCTTCGCCTTGTTTCTTGTTATCGACTTTGGCTTTCTTGTTGTTATGATTTGTATGCTGTTTTTCATGTTTCCGTTCATTACTATCTTTAAAACTATTCTCATTGTTACCGCCACCGGTATTGCGTTTAAAATCTTAATCGTTACTTTTGTCAGAATTACCTCTGCACCTCCCTATGTGCTCTCGCAGGTTCTGCACAAATCGTTGGCAGGTGTAGCACCGCCTAAGGTTCTGCCCTTTTTTCTAGCAGTCCCTTGCGTAGTGCCCGCTGTTGTTGCACTCGTAGCATAGAGTGCTGGCGGTGGCCGCGTTAGCAGCAGCTACGTTGGTGGAGATCTGCGTTTGAGATGTCAGATCTTGGCGAGGTTGGCACATTTCTAGGCATCAAAGTGGTAAGAGATAGAAAACTTCTAGAGATAGAAAAAAGAGTTCTACTGTCGGTAAGGTTTGAATTACTGCCAGTTCTCGTGCTTCTTCTTGAACTTTTTGTTATCCTGTGGACATTCTAAAGCATATAAGTAGTAGGGCAACCCGATGAAGAAGGCACTTATACATAAGAAAAAGAACTCCTTTTTCCACGATTATCAGTCCTGCCATTAGATAAACGAGCCAATCAAAATTTTTAATTTCTTTCTGTGTCTGTTGACTTTTTGCGAGCCCACGGGCCTTTTTAATAATTTCCTCTAAGGGTGTCCCCTCGGCTAGCGGGTTGGTCCTGGAGTGCCATTGTTTATTAACTAGTTAAAGTTCCCCTTGTGCTAGTAGTGTGCTAATACATCTGAAACATCCTTATCTTTGAATGTTCCGTCTAAATCTTCTAATATTCCGTTGATATTCATATTTGCCATTCCAAAGAAGGTGGCATTCAGCTTTTCCTCTATATTTGACGGAGCTGCCATGCGCACATTTGTGTTGTGGGCGGCACAGCCTGCATTGAGTCGTAGAATACCCGTACCTTTTAGGGAGATTGTTCTAACATAAACAGTGGCTCTTCTTGTACCGCTGTAAAAGCCCAAAGGTTTGGTGTATGGAATCGGGCCCAGTACATATCTTGTAGTTCAACGATTTTAACTAAGCATTCTTTCCACTCGCTCATGCTGTGCTCTGCTATAAGTCGTGCTTGGCACGAATGATGTTGCCTTATCTCTCTTATCGGTTCCGTGTGGTCGCAAATGAATAACTCGCGCAATCTCTTACAGTTGGAGACTTCGAGGGCCGTTATTGCCATAAATGTGTTGATTTTTTTATTTATGGCCATGTGTTCGTTCTCTGGCCATATATAGGCATAAGAGTTTGAATTGCTTAGGCCTTCTTGCTTTATTAGAAGGGGTAAAAGTCTGTATACTCTTTATCTAACAACGAAAAGCTTATGTGGTATATCAGGTGATTGTTCTGCATCCAAATTGTTACTCTAGATATGTCTATTATTTCGAGCGGGCTTATCTGAGATCCCGCTTCCGGAAAGATTAGCTTCGGTCTGGATAGTTTTGCTTGTATTTTTAGGAGTTATCAAAAATCATGGGTGATATGCGCCTCGGATGTACTAGTCCTCTTGCCGCAAAGAGGACTGCGTTTATTATGGAGTCACAGTCAGCCATGTACTGTTTAACGCTTCCATCTAGTGTATTTATAGCTGCAATTGTCGAGCTATCTATCTTTTGTAAGTTATTTACGTTTTCCATTTTCCTTGTATCTGCTTCTATTTTTTTCACTCTTTCCTCTAAATCGCTTACTCTGTTGGACATTGATTCTGTTTGTGTAGCCAGGAGTTTTTTTATGTTATGTGTATTGTTTTTGTTTAAGTCGAGCGCGTCTATCAATGCTTTATTATTGTCACTGTCCAACGTACCGAATAAAATTTTTAGAATAGTTTCCCCCAGGGCATTATTGCTCTCTTACGGTGGTTATTTATTCCTTGTAGCAGGTTTGTCAATCGCTTGTAGGACTCCATTGCTTGCGTTATTTCATCTCCTGATGTTTGTAGTCTGACCTTCTGAGCAGCTTTAGGTGCTAGTTATTCGCTTTTTCCCACAATTATCTGCACATCGATTTTAGTTTTAGTTCCAGTGAGAGTTGGAATGATAAATCTATTTTTTGTACGATTTTCCAGTTCGTGCTGATTATAGCCAGCGGGAAAAATTTTTTCACAATCAATCCTAAGTTATTTTGTATTTCTGTTATTGACTACTGTAGCTGTTCCAGTACCTACGGGCCCACGCTTTAGTCTCTGTGGTAAATGTTTGTCTCAATACTATTTATACCTTCCAATAGCTATTTGTTCAAGAGTATTACCGTGTATTCCTTCCCCTTTTCTTTCATATTTCCTGTCTATGTTTTTTCCCTTGTGTAGCTTTTGCCTTCAAACAACGAAAAAAAATGAATA